>NC_134533.1:132746798-132886798 GCF_050624435.1 Tenrec ecaudatus | reverse complement strand
CACATACACACACACACACTTATGCAGAATCAATAGTCGGCTTCTGACTTCGTGTCCTTTTTACAAACACCCCCACACACACACGACCTTGCAGAATTTCTAGAGGGCTTCTGACTTTGTGACCTTATTACACACGCACACACTCACACACATAAAACCTTGCAGAATCTCTTGAGAGCTTCATACGTGGTCTTCTTTTTACAAACACACACACACATCATGGCAGAATCTCTAGATGGCTTCTGACTTCAGGATCTTTTTACACACACACACACCTTTTCAGAAACTATGGAGTGTTTCTGACTTCATGTGTCCTTTTTTCACACCCCCACACACACGCCCTTGCAGAATTTCTAGAGGGCTTCTGACTTTGTGACCTTATTACACACGCACACACTCACACACATAAAACCTTGCAGAATCTCTTGAGAGCTTCATACTTGGTCTCCTTTTTACAAACACACACACACACATCATGGCAGAATATCTAAATGGCTTATGACTTCAGGATCTTTTTACACACACACACACACACACACACACACACCTTTGCAGAAACTATGGAGTTTTTCTGACTTCATGTGTCCTTTTTACACACACTCACACACACACACACCCTTGCAGAATCTCTTCAGGGCTTCTGACGTCATGTCCTTGTTACACACACACACACACACTTGCATAATCTCTGGGGGTCTGACTTCGTGTCCTTTTTACACACACACACACTCACACACACACCCTCCCTCACACTGATACTCATACCTTTGGAAAATTCCTAGAGGGCTTCTGACTTCCTTACCTTTTTACACACACACACACACACACACACACACATCCTTGCAGAAACTCTACAACGATTCTAAATTCCTATCATTTTACACACGCACACACACACTCACACGCTTGCAGAATGCCTGCAGGGCTTCTGTCTTCATGTCCTTTTTATACACACACACAGACACACAACATTGCACAATCTCTAGAGTCCTTTTGATTTCTTGTCCTTTTTACACACACACACACACACACACACACACACACACACACACCATTCCAGAATCTCTAGAGGGTTTCTGACTTTTTTCTTTTACGCACACACACACACACCTTTGCAGAAACTATGGAGTGTTTCTGACTTCATGTGTCCTTTTTTTCACACCCCCACACACACGCCCTTGCAGAATTTCTAGAGGGCTTCTGACTTTGTGACCTTATTACACACGCACACACTCACACACATAAAACCTTGCAGAAACTCTTGAGCGCTTCATACTTGGTCTCCTTTTTACAAACACACACACACATCATGGCAGAATCTCTAGATGGCTTCTGACTTCAGGATCTTTTTACACACACACACACACACACACCTTTGCAGAAACTATGGAGTGTTTCTGACTTCATGTGTCCTTTTTACACAAACTCACACACACACACACCCTTGCAGAATCTCTTGAGTGCTTCTGACGTCATGTCCTTGTTACACACACACACACACACACACACACACTTGCATAATCTCTGGGGGCCTGACTTCGTGTCCTTTTTACACACAAACACACTCACACACACACCCTCCCTCACACTGATACTCATACCTTTGGAAAATTCCTAGAGGGCTTCTGACTTCCTGTCCTTTTTACACACACACACACACACACACACACATACTTGCAGAATTCCTGGATGGCTTCTTACTTTGTGTCATTTTAAACACACACACACACACACACCCTTGCAGAATATCTAGAGGGTTACTGAATTTGTGTCCGTTTTACACACACAAACACACACACACACACACACCCTTACAGAACCTCTGGACGGCTTCAGACTCCATGTCCTTTTTACACACACACACACATTTTGCAGAATCAATAGTTGGCTTCTGACTTAGTGTCCTTTTTACACACACGCACACAGACACACATACACACACCTGTGCTGAATCTGTGGAGGACTTCTAACAACATGTCTTTTTACACACACACACAAACACAAACACAAACACACCATTGAAGAATCAATAGAGGGCTTCTGACTTCATGTCCTTTTAACACACACACACACACACACACACACACACACACACACCCTTACAGAACCTCTGGAGGGCTTCTAATTTCATGTCCTTTTTACACACACACACACACACACACACACACACTTTTGCAGAATCAATAGTCGGCTTCTGACTTCGTGTCCTTTTTACAAACACCCCCCCACACACACGCCCTTGCAGAATTTCTAGAGGGCTTCTGACTTTGTGACCTTTTTACACACGCACACACTCACACACATAAAACCTTGCAGAATCTCTTGAGAGCTTCATACTTGGTCTCCTTTTTACAAACACACACACACATCATGGCAGAATCTCTAGATGGCTTCTGACTTCAGGGTCTTTTTACACACACACACACACACACACTTGCATATTCTCTGGGTGTCTGACTTCGTGTCCTTTTTACACACACACACACACACACACACACACACTCACACACACACCCTCCCTCACACAGATCCTGATACCGTTGGAAAATTCCTAGAGGGCTCTGACTTCCTTACCTTTTTACACACACACACACACACAAATCCTTGCAGAATTCCTGGATGGATTCTTACTTTGTGTCATTTTTAAACACACACACACACACACACACACACACCCCAAACTCATTTTCTTGCCAAATCTCTGCAGTCTTTCTGACTTCGTGTCCTTTTTAAACACACACACACACACACACAAATACACTTGTAGAATCTCTGGAGGACTTCTGATTTCATGTCCTTATTACACACACACACACATTCCCTCACTCTCACTATGGAGGACTTCTGATTTCATGTCCTTTTTACACACACACACACACACACACACACACACATACTCTTTTGCAGAATCAATAGTCGGCTTCTGATTTGGTGTCCTTTTTACACACACGCACACAGAAACATACACACACCTGTGCAGAATCTGTGGAGGACTTCTAACAACATGTCCTTTTTACACACACACACAGAAAGACATACTCTTGCAGGATCTCTAGAGTGCTTGTGACTTGGTGTCCTTTATACACACACACGCACATACATCCTTCCAGATCTCTACAAGGATTCTGACTTCATGTCCTTTTTACACACACACACACACACACACACAAAACACACCATTGCAGAATCAATAGAGGGCTTCTGACTTCATGTCTTTTATCACACACACACACACACACACACACATAAAACCTTGCAGAATCTCTTGAGAGCTTCATACTTGGTCTCCTTTTTACAAACACACACACACATCATGGCAGAATCTCTAGATGGCTTCTGACTTCAGGGTCTTTTTACACACACACACACACACACACACACACACACCTTTGCAGAAACTATGGAGTGTTTCTGACTTCATGTGTCATTTTTACACACACTCTAACGCACACACCCTTGCAGAATCTCTTGAGGGCTTCTGACGTCATGTCCTTGTTACACGCACACACACACACACACTTGCATAATCTCTGGGTGTCTGACTTCGTGTCCTTTTTACACACACACACACTCACACACACACCCTCCCTCCCACAGATCCTCATACCGTTGGAAAATTCCTAGAGGGCTCTGAATTCCTTACCTTTTTACACACACACACAGAAAGACATACTCTTGCAGGATCTCTAGAGTGCTTGTGACTTGGTGTCCTTTATACACACACACGCACATACATCCTTCCAGATCTCTACAAGGATTCTGACTTCATGTCCTTTTTACACACACACACACACAAAACACACCATTGCAGAATCAATAGAGGGCTTCTGACTTCATGTCCTTTTTACACACACACACACACACACACATAAAACCTTGCAGAATCTCTTGAGAGCTTCATACTTGGTCTCCTTTTTACAAACACACACACACATCATGGCAGAATCTCTAGATGGCTTCTGACTTCAGGGTCTTTTTACACACACACACACACACACACACACCTTTGCAGAAACTATGGAGTGTTTCTGACTTCATGTGTCATTTTTACACACACTCTAACACACACACCCTTGCAGAATCTCTTGAGGGCTTCTGACGTCATGTCCTTGTTACACGCACACACACACACACACTTGCATAATCTCTGGGTGTCTGACTTCGTGTCCTTTTTACACACACACACACTCACACACACACCCTCCCTCACACAGATCCTCATACCGTTGGAAAATTCCTAGAGGGCTCTGAATTCCTTACCTTTTTACACACACACACACACACACACACACACATCCTTGCAGAATTCCTGGATGGATTCTTACTTTGTGTCATTTTTAAACACACACACACACACACACACACACACACACACACACACCCCAAACTCATTTTCTTGCCAAATCTCTGCAGTCCTTCTGACTTCGTGTCCTTTTTAAACACACACACACACAAATACACTTGTAGAATCTCTGGAGGACTTCTGATTTCATGTCCTTATTACACACACACACACACACACATTCCCTCACTCTCACTATGGAGGACTTCTGATTTCATGTCCTTTTTACACACACACACACATACTCTTTTGCAGAATCAATAGTAGGCTTCTGACTTGGTGTCCTTTTTACACACACGCACACAGACACATACACACACCTGTGCAGAATCTGTGGAGGACTTCTAACAACATGTCCTTTTTACACACACACACACAAAGACATACTCTTGCAGGATCTCTAGAGTGCTTGTGACTTGGTGTCCTTTATACACACACACGCACATACATCCTTCCAGATCTCTACAAGGATTCTGACTTCATGTCCTTTTTACACACACACACACACACACACAAAACACACCATTGCAGAATCAATAGAGGGCTTCTGACTTCATGTCCTTTTTACACACACACACACACACACACACACACACATAAAACCTTGCAGAATCTCTTGAGAGCTTCATACTTGGTCTCCTTTTTACAAACACACACACACATCATGGCAGAATCTCTAGATGGCTTCTGACTTCAGGAATTTTTACACACACACACACACATACACACACACACACACACCTTTGCAGAAACTATGGAGTGTTTCTGACTTCATGTGTCCTTTTTACACACACTCACACACACACACACACCATTGCAGAATCTCTTGAGGGCTTCTGATGTCATGTCCTTGTTACACACACACACACACTTGCATAATCTCTGGAAGTCTGACTTCGTGTCCTTTTTACACACACACACACACACACTCACACACACACCCTCCCTCACACTGATATTCATACCTTTATTAAATTCCTAGAGGGCTTCTTACTTCCTTACCTTTTTACACACACACACACACACACACACACACACATCCTTGCAGAATTCCTGGATGGATTCTTACTTTGTGTCATTTTTGAACACACACACACACACACACTTGCAGAATATCTAGAGGGTTTCTGAATGTGTGTCCGTTTTACACACACACACACACACACCCTTACAGAACCTCTGGAAGACTTCAGAGTCCATGTCCTTTTTACACACACACACACACACACACACTTTTTGCAGAATCAATAGTCGGCTTCTGACTTAGTGTCCTTTTTACACACACGCAAACAGACACACATACACACACCTGTGCAGAATCTGAGGAGGACTTCTAACAACATGTCCTTTTTACACACACACACACACACAAACACACCATTGCAGAATCAATAGAGGGCTTCTGACTTCATGTCCTTTTTACACACACACACACACACACCCTTACAGAACCTCTGGAGGGCTTCTGATTTCATGTCCTTTTTACACACACACACACACTTTTGCAGAATCAATAGTCGGCTTCTGACTTCGTGTCCTTTTTACAAACACCCACACACACACTCCCTTGCAGAATTTCTAGAGGGCTTCTGAATTTGTGACCTTATTACACACGCACACACTCACACACATAAAACCTTGCAGAATCTCTTGAGAGCTTCATACTTGGTCTCCTTTTTACAAACACACACACACATCAGGGCAGAATCTCTAGATGGCTTCTGACTTCAGGATCTTTTTACACACACACACACACACACACACACCTTTGCAGAAACTATGGAGTGTTTCTGACTTCATGTGTCCTTTTTACACACACTCACACACACACACCCTTGCAGAATCTCTTTAGGGCTTCTGACGTCATGTCCTTGTTACACACACACACACACTTGCATAATCTCTGGGGGTCTGATTTCGTGTCCTTTTTACACACACACACACTCACACACACACCCTCCCTCACACTGATACTCATACCTTTGGAAAATTCCTAGAGGGCTACAGACTTCCTTACCTTTTTACACACACACACACACACACACACATCCTTGCAGAATTCCTGGATGGATTCTTACTTTGTGTCATTTTTCAACACACACACACACACATACACACACACACCCTTGCAGAACATCTAGAGGGTTTCTGAATTTGTGTCCGTTTTACACACACACACACACACACACACACACACACACACACACACACCCTTACAGAACCTCTGGACGGCTTCAGACTCCATGTCCTTTTTACACACACACACACACTTTTTGCAGAATCAATAGTCGGCTTCTGACTTAGTGTCCTTTTTACACACAAGCACACAGACACACATACACACACCTGTGCAGAATCTGTGGAGGACTTCCAACAACATGTCTTTTTACACACACACACACACACAAACACACCATTGAAGAATCAATAGAGGGCTTCTGACTTCATGTCCTTTTTACACACACACACCCTTACAGAACCTCTGGAGGGCTTCTGATTTCATGTCCTTTTTACACACACACACACACACACACTTTTGCAGAATCAATAGTCGGCTTCTGACTTCGTGTCCTTTTTACAAACACCCCCCCCCACACACGCCCTTGCAGAATTCCTAGAGGGCTTCTGACTTTGTGACCTTATTACACATGCACACACTCACACACATAAAACCTTGCAGAATCTCTTGAGAGCTTCATACTTGGTCTCCTTTTTACAAACACACACACATCATGGCAGAATCTCTAGATGGGTCTGACTTCAGGATCTTTTTACACACACACACACACACACACACACACCTTTGCAGAAACTATGGAGTGTTTCTGACTTCATGTGTCCTTTTTACACACACTCTCACACACACACCTTTGCAGAATCTCTTGAGGGCTTCTGACGTCATGTCCTTGTTACACACACACACACTTGAATAATCTCTGGGGGTCTGACATAGTGTCCTTTTTACACACACACACACACACACACTCACACACACACACCCTCCCTCACACTGATCCTCATACCTTTGGAAAATTCCTAGAGGGCTTCTGACTTCCTTACCTGTTTACACACACACACACACACACACACACATCCTTGCAGAATTCCTGGATGGAATCTTACTTTGTTTCATTTTTAAACACACACACACACACCCCAAACTCATTTTCTTGCCAAATCTCTGCAGTACTTCTGACTTCGTGTCCTTTTTAAACACACACACACACACACACACACACAAACACTTGTAGAATCTCTGGAGGATTTCTGATTTCATGTCCTTATTACACACACACACACACACACACATTCCCTCACTCTCACACTGGAGGACTTCTGATTTCATGTCCTTTTTACACACACACACACACACCCTTACAGAACCTCTGGATGGCTTCAGACTCCATGTCCTTTTTACACACACACACACACACACACACATACACTTTTGCAGAATCAATAGTCGGCTTCTGACTTGGTGTCCTTTTTATACACACACACAGACACATACACACACCTGTGCAGAATCTGTGGAGGACTTTTAACAACATGTCCTTTTTACACACACACACACAAAGACATACTCTTGCAGGATCTCTAGAGTGCTTGTGACTTGGTGTCCTTTATACACACACACGCACATACATCCTTCCAGAACTCTATAAGGATTCTGACTTCATGTCCTTTTTACACACACACACACACACACACACACAAACACACCATTGCAGAATCAATAGAAGGCTTCTGACTTCATGTCCTTTTTACACACACACACACACACACACCCTTACAGAACCTCTGGAGGGCTTCTGATTTCATGTCCTTTTTACACACACACACACACACACACACTTTTGCAGAATCAATAGTCGGCTTCTGACTTCGTGTCCTTTTTACAAACACACACACACGCCCTTGCAGAATTTCTAGAGGGCTTCTGACTTTGTGACCTTATTACACACGCACACACTCACACACATAAAACCTTGCAGAATCTCTTGAGAGCTTCATACTTGGTCTCCTTTTTACAAACACACACACACATCATGGCAGAATCTCTAGATGGCTTCTGACTTCAGGGTCTTTTTACACACACACACACACACACACACACCTTTGCAGAAACTATGGAGTGTTTCTGACTTCATGTGTCATTTTTACACACACTCTCACACACACACACCCTTGCAGAATCTCTTGAGGGCTTCTGACGTCATGTCCTTGTTACACGCACACACACACACACACACTTGCATAATCTCTGGGTGTCTGACTTCGTGTCCTTTTTACACACACACACACTCACACACACATCCTCCCTCACACAGATCCTCATACCGTTGGAAAATTCCTAGAGGGCTCTGACTTCCTTACCTTTTTACACACACACACACACACATCCTTGCAGAATTCCTGGATGGATTCTTACTTTGTGTTATTTTTAACCACACACACACACACACACACACACACACCACAAACTCATTTTCTTGCCAAATCTCTGCAGTCCTTCTGACTGCGTGTCCTTTTTAAACACACACACACACACACACACAAATACACTTGTAGAATCTCTGGAGGACTTCTGATTTCATGTCCTTATTACACACACACACACACACACATACTCTTTTGCAGAATCAATAGTAGGCTTCTGACTTGGTGTCCTTTTTACACACACGCACACAGACACATACACACACCTGTGCAGAATCTGTGGAGGACTTCTAGCAACATGTCCTTTTTACACACACACACACAAAGACATACTCTTGCAGGATCTCTAGAGTGCTTGTGAGTTGGTGTCCTTTATACACACACACGCACATACATCCTTCCAGATCTCTACAAGGATTCTGACTTCATGTCATTTTTACACACACACACACAAAAAACACACCATTGCAGAATCAATAGAGGGCTTCTGACTTCATGTCCTTTTTACACACACACACACACACACACACATAAAACCTTGCAGAATCTCTTGAGAGCTTCATACTTGGTCTCCTTTTTACAAACACACACACACATCATGGCAGAATCTCTAGATGGCTTCTGACTTCAGGGTCTTTTTACACACACACACACACACACACACACCTTTGCAGAAACTATGGAGTGTTTCTGACTTCATGTGTCATTTTTACACACACTCTAACACACACACCCTTGCAGAATCTCTTGAGGGCTTCTGACGTCATGTCCTTGTTACACGCACACACACACACACACTTGCATAATCTCTGGGTGTCTGACTTCGTGTCCTTTTTACACACACACACACTCACACACACACCCTCCCTCACACAGATCCTCATACCGTTGGAAAATTCCTAGAGGGCTCTGAATTCCTTACCTTTTTACACACACACACACACACACACACATCCTTGCAGAATTCCTGGATGGATTCTTACTTTGTGTCATTTTTAAACACACACACACACACACACACACACACACACACACACCCGAAACTCATTTTCTTGCCAAATCTCTGCAGTCCTTCTGACTTCGTGTCCTTTTTAAACACACACACACACAAATACACTTGTAGAATCTCTGGAGGACTTCTGATTTCATGTCCTTATTACACACACACACACACACACATTCCCTCACTCTCACTATGGAGGACTTCTGATTTCATGTCCTTTTTACACACACACACACATACTCTTTTGCAGAATCAATAGTAGGCTTCTGACTTGGTGTCCTTTTTACACACACGCACACAGACACATACACACACCTGTGCAGAATCTGTGGAGGACTTCTAACAACATGTCCTTTTTACACACACACACACAAAGACATACTCTTGCAGGATCTCTAGAGTGCTTGTGACTTGGTGTCCTTTATACACACACACGCACATACATCCTTCCAGATCTCTACAAGGATTCTGACTTCATGTCCTTTTTACACACACACACACACACACAAAACACACCATTGCAGAATCAATAGAGGGCTTCTGACTTCATGTCCTTTTTACACACACACACACACACACACACACACACACACATAAAACCTTGCAGAATCTCTTGAGAGCTTCATACTTGGTCTCCTTTTTACAAACACACACACACATCATGGCAGAATCTCTAGATGGCTTCTGACTTCAGGAATTTTTACACACACACACACACATACACACACACACACACACCTTTGCAGAAACTATGGAGTGTTTCTGACTTCATGTGTCCTTTTTACACACACTCACACACACACACACACCATTGCAGAATCTCTTGAGGGCTTCTGATGTCATGTCCTTGTTACACACACACACACACTTGCATAATCTCTGGAGGTCTGACTTCGTGTCCTTTTTACACACACACACACACACACTCACACACACACCCTCCCTCACACTGATATTCATACCTTTATTAAATTCCTAGAGGGCTTCTTACTTCCTTACCTTTTTACACACACACACACACACACACACACACACACATCCTTGCAGAATTCCTGGATGGATTCTTACTTTGTGTCATTTTTGAACACACACACACACACACACTTGCAGAATATCTAGAGGGTTTCTGAATGTGTGTCCGTTTTACACACACACACACACACACCCTTACAGAACCTCTGGAAGACTTCAGAGTCCATGTCCTTTTTACACACACACACACACACACACACTTTTTGCAGAATCAATAGTCGGCTTCTGACTTAGTGTCCTTTTTACACACACGCAAACAGACACACATACACACACCTGTGCAGAATCTGAGGAGGACTTCTAACAACATGTCCTTTTTACACACACACACACACAAACACACCATTGCAGAATCAATAGAGGGCTTCTGACTTCATGTCCTTTTTACACACACACACACACACACCCTTACAGAACCTCTGGAGGGCTTCTGATTTCATGTCCTTTTTACACACACACACACACTTTTGCAGAATCAATAGTCGGCTTCTGACTTCGTGTCCTTTTTACAAACACCCACACACACACTCCCTTGCAGAATTTCTAGAGGGCTTCTGAATTTGTGACCTTATTACACACGCACACACTCACACACATAAAACCTTGCACAATCTCTTGAGAGCTTCATACTTGGTCTCCTTTTTACAAACACACACACACATCAGGGCAGAATCTCTAGATGGCTTCTGACTTCAGGATCTTTTTACACACACACACACACACACACCTTTGCAGAAACTATGGAGTGTTTCTGACTTCATGTGTCCTTTTTACACACACTCACACACACACACCCTTGCAGAATCTCTTTAGGGCTTCTGACGTCATGTCCTTGTTACACACACACACACACTTGCATAATCTCTGGGGGTCTGATTTCGTGTCCTTTTTACACACACACACACTCACACACACACCCTCCCTCACACTGATACTCATACCTTTGGAAAATTCCTAGAGGGCTACAGACTTCCTTACCTTTTTACACACACACACACACACACACACATCCTTGCAGAATTCCTGGATGGATTCTTACTTTGTGTCATTTTTCAACACACACACACACACATACACACACACACACTTGCAGAACATCTAGAGGGTTTCTGAATTTGTGTCCGTTTTACACACACACACACACACACACACACACACCCTTACAGAACCTCTGGACGGCTTCAGACTCCATGTCCTTTTTACACACACACACACACTTTTTGCAGAATCAATAGTCGGCTTCTGACTTAGTGTCCTTTTTACACACAAGCACACAGACACACATACACACACCTGTGCAGAATCTGTGGAGGACTTCCAACAACATGTCTTTTTACACACACACACACACACAAACACACCATTGAAGAATCAATAGAGGGCTTCTGACTTCATGTCCTTTTTACACACACACACCCTTACAGAACCTCTGGAGGGCTTCTGATTTCATGTCCTTTTTACACACACACACACACACACTTTTGCAGAATCAATAGTCGGCTTCTGACTTCGTGTCCTTTTTACAAACACCCCCCCCACACACACGCCCTTGCAGAATTCCTAGAGGGCTTCTGACTTTGTGACCTTATTACACATGCACACACTCACACACATAAAACCTTGCAGAATCTCTTGAGAGCTTCATACTTGGTCTCCTTTTTACAAACACACACACATCATGGCAGAATCTCTAGATGGGTCTGACTTCAGGATCTTTTTACACACACACACACACACACACACACACCTTTGCAGAAACTATGGAGTGTTTCTGACTTCATGTGTCCTTTTTACACACACTCTCACACACACACCTTTGCAGAATCTCTTGAGGGCTTCTGACGTCATGTCCTTGTTACACACACACACACTTGAATAATCTCTGGGGGTCTGACATAGTGTCCTTTTTACACACACACACACACACACACTCACACACACACACCCTCCCTCACACTGATCCTCATACCTTTGGAAAATTCCTAGAGGGCTTCTGACTTCCTTACCTGTTTACACACACACACACACACACACATCCTTGCAGAATTCCTGGATGGAATCTTACTTTGTTTCATTTTTAAACACACACACACACACCCCAAACTCATTTTCTTGCCAAATCTCTGCAGTACTTCTGACTTCGTGTCCTTTTTAAACACACACACACACACACACACACACAAACACTTGTAGAATCTCTGGAGGATTTCTGATTTCATGTCCTTATTACACACACACACACACACACACACACACATTCCCTCACTCTCACACTGGAGGACTTCTGATTTCATGTCCTTTTTACACACACACACACACACCCTTACAGAACCTCTGGATGGCTTCAGACTCCATGTCCTTTTTACACACACACACACACACACACACACATACACTTTTGCAGAATCAATAGTCGGCTTCTGACTTGGTGTCCTTTTTATACACACACACAGACACATACACACACCTGTGCAGAATCTGTGGAGGACTTTTAACAACATGTCCTTTTTACACACACACACACAAAGACATACTCTTGCAGGATCTCTAGAGTGCTTGTGACTTGGTGTCCTTTATACACACACACGCACATACATCCTTCCAGAACTCTATAAGGATTCTGACTTCATGTCCTTTTTACACACACACACACACACACACACAAACACACCATTGCAGAATCAATAGAAGGCTTCTGACTTCATGTCCTTTTTACACACACACACACACACACACCCTTACAGAACCTCTGGAGGGCTTCTGATTTCATGTCCTTTTTACACACACACACACACACACACACACTTTTGCAGAATCAATAGTCGGCTTCTGACTTCGTGTCCTTTTTACAAACACACACACACGCCCTTGCAGAATTTCTAGAGGGCTTCTGACTTTGTGACCTTATTACACACGCACACACTCACACACATAAAACCTTGCAGAATCTCTTGAGAGCTTCATACTTGGTCTCCTTTTTACAAACACACACACACATCATGGCAGAATCTCTAGATGGCTTCTGACTTCAGGGTCTTTTTACACACACACACACACACACACACCTTTGCAGAAACTATGGAGTGTTTCTGACTTCATGTGTCATTTTTACACACACTCTCACACACACACACCCTTGCAGAATCTCTTGAGGGCTTCTGACGTCATGTCCTTGTTACACGCACACACACACACACACTTGCATAATCTCTGGGTGTCTGACTTCGTGTCCTTTTTACACACACACACACTCACACACACATCCTCCCTCACACAGATCCTCATACCGTTGGAAAATTCCTAGAGGGCTCTGACTTCCTTACCTTTTTACACACACACACACACACACACATCCTTGCAGAATTCCTGGATGGATTCTTACTTTGTGTTATTTTTAACCACACACACACACACACACACACACACACCACAAACTCATTTTCTTGCCAAATCTCTGCAGTCCTTCTGACTGCGTGTCCTTTTTAAACACACACACACACACACACACACACAAATACACTTGTAGAATCTCTGGAGGACTTCTGATTTCATGTCCTTATTACACACACACACACACACACATACTCTTTTGCAGAATCAATAGTAGGCTTCTGACTTGGTGTCCTTTTTACACACACGCACACAGACACATACACACACCTGTGCAGAATCTGTGGAGGACTTCTAGCAACATGTCCTTTTTACACACACACACACAAAGACATACTCTTGCAGGATCTCTAGAGTGCTTGTGAGTTGGTGTCCTTTATACACACACACGCACATACATCCTTCCAGATCTCTACAAGGATTCTGACTTCATGTCATTTTTACACACACACACACAAAAAACACACCATTGCAGAATCAATAGAGGGCTTCTGACTTCATGTCCTTTTTACACACACACACACACACACACACATAAAACCTTGCAGAATCTCTTGAGAGCTTCATACTTGGTCTCCTTTTTACAAACACACACACACATCATGGCAGAATCTCTAGATGGCTTCTGATTTCAGGATCTTTTTACACACACACACACACACATACACACACACACACACCTTTGCAGAAACTATGGAGTGTTTCTGACTTCATGTGTCCTTTTTACACACACTCACACACACACACACACCATTGCAGAATCTCTTGAGGGCTTCTGATGTCATGTCCTTGTTACACACACACACACACACTTGCATAATCTCTGGGGGTCTGACTTCGTGTCCTTTTTACACACACACACACACACACTCACACACACACCCTCCCTCACACTGATACTCATACCTTTATTAAATTCCTAGAGGGCTTCTTACTTCCTTACCTTTTTACACACACACACACACACACACATCCTTGCAGAATTCCTGGATGGATTCTTACTTTGTGTCATTTTTGAACACACACACACACACACACACACACTTGCAGAATATCTGGAGGGTTTCTGAATGTGTGTCCGTTTTACACACACACACACACACACACACACACACACACCCTTACAGAACCTCTGGACGGCTTCAGACTCCATGTCATTTTTACACACACACACACACACTTTTTACAGAATCAATAGTCGGCTTCTGACTTAGTGTCCTTTTTACACACACGCACACAGACACACATACACACACCTGTGCAGAATCTGTGGAGGACTTCTAACAACATGTCCTTTTTACAAACACACAAACACACACACAAACACACCATTGAAGAATCAATAGAGGGCTTCTGACTTCATGTCCTTTTTACACACACACACACACACACCCTTACAGAACCTCTGGAGGGCTTCTGATTTCATGTCCTTTTTACACACACACACACACACACACACACACTTTTGCAGAATCAATAGTCGGCTTCTGACTTCGTGTCCTTTTCACAAACACCCCCCCACACACACACGCCCTTGCAGAATTTCTAGAGGGCTTCTGACTTTGTGACCTTATTACAGACGCACACACTCACACACATAAAACCTTGCAGAATCTCTTGAGAGCTTCATACTTGGTCTCCTTTTTACAAACACACACACACATCATGGCAGAATCTCTAGATGGCTTCTGACTTCAGGATCTTTTTACACACACACACACACACACACACCTTTGCAGAAACTATGGAGTGTTTCTGACTTCATATGTCCTTTTTACACACACTCACACACACACACCCTTACAGAATCTCTTGAGGGCTTCTGACGTCATGTCCTTGTTAAACACACACACACACACACTTGCATAATCTCTGGAGGGCTTCTGACTTCGTGTCTTTTTACACACACACACACACTCACACACACACCCTCCCTCACACTGATACTCATACCTTTGGAAAATTCCTAGAGGGCTTCTGACTTCCTGTCCTTTTTACACACACACACACACACACACACATCCTTGCAGAATTCCTGGATGGCTTCTTACTTTGTGTCCGTTTTAAACACACACACACACACACAGATACACACACCCTTGCAGAAATTCTAGAGGGCTTCGGACTTCGTGTGCTTTTTACGCACGCACAAACACACACACACACACACGCACGCACCCTTGCAGAGTCTCTGGAATGCTTCTGACTTCGTGTTCTTTTTACACACACACACACACATTCATACACATAAAACCTTGCAGAATCTCTTGAGAGCTTCGTACTTGGTGTCCTTTTTGCACACACACACACACACACACACACACACACATACATGCATCCTTGCAGAATCGCAGGAATTCATCTCACGTCATGTAATTTATACACACACACATACACACTCAAACTCATTCCTTTGCAAAATCACTTGAGGGTTTCTTACTTCGTGTTCTTTTTACAAACATACTCACACACACAGAAACACACTTGCAGGATCTCTAGAGTGCTTCTGACGTGGTGTCCTTTTTACACACTCGCACACAGACACACATACACACACCTGTGCAGAATCTCTGGAGGACTTCTAACAACATGTCGTTTATAAACACACACACACACATCCCTTGCAGAATCTCTAGAGGGATTCAGACTTCGTGTCCTTTTTACACACACACACATCCTTGCAGAAACTCTAAAGCGATTCTAAATTCCTATCCTTTTACACACGCACACACACACTCACACGCTTTCAGAATGCCTGCAGGGCTTCTGTCTTCATGTCCTTTTTATACACACACACAGACACACAACATTGCACAATCTCTAGAGTCCTTTTGATTTCTTGTCCTTTTTACACACACTTACACACACACACACCATCCAGAATCTCTAGAGGGTTTCTGACATTTTTCTTTTACGCACACACACACACACCTTTGCAGAAACTATGGAGTGTTTCTGACTTCATGTGTCCTTTTTTTACACCCCCACACACACGCCCTTGCAGAATTTCTAGAGGGGTTCAGACTTTGTGACCTTATTACACACGCACACACACACACACATAAAACCTTGCAGAATCTCTTGAGAGCTTCATACTTGGTCTCCTTTTTACAAACACACACACACATCATGGCAGAATCTCTAGATGGCTTCTGACTTCAGGATCTTTTTACACACACACACACACACACACACACACACACACACACACACACACCTTTGCAGAAACTATGGATTTTTTCTGACTTCATGTGTCCTTTTTACACACACTCACACACACACACACCCTTGCACAATCTCTTGAAGGCTTCTGACGTCATGTCCTTGTTACACACACACACACACACACTCGCATAATCTCTGGGGATCTGACTTCGTGTCCTTTTTACACACACACACACTCACACACACACCCTCCCTCACACTGATCCTCATACCTTTGGAAAATTCCTAGAGGACTTCTGACTTCCTTACCTTTTTACACACACACACACACACACACACACACATCCTTGCAGAATTCCTGGATGGATTCTTACTTTGTGTCATTTTTAAACACACACACACACACACACACTTGCAGAATATCTAGAGGGTTACTGAATTTGTGTCCGTTTTACACACACAAACCCACACCCACACACACACCCACACCCTTACAGAACCTCTGGACGGCTTCATACTCCATGTCCTTTTTACACACACACACACACTTTTTGCAGAATCAATAGTTGGCTTCTGACTTAGTGTCCTTTTTACACACACGCACACAGACACACATACACCCACCTGTGCAGAATCTGTGGAGGACTTATAACAACATGTCCTTTTTACACACACACACACACACACAAACACACCATTGCAGAATCAATAGAGGGCTTCTGACTTCATGTCCTTTTTACACACACACACACACACCCTTACACAACCTCTGGAGAGCTTCTAATTTCATGTCTTTTTTACACACACACACACACACACACTTTTGCAGAATCAATAGTCGGCTTCTGACTTCGTGTCCTTTTTACAAACACCCCCCCACACACACGCCCTTGCAGAATTTCTAGAGGGCTTCTGACTTTGTGACCTTATTACACACGCACACACTCACACACATAAAACCTTGCAGAATCTCTTGAGAGCTTCATACTTGGTCTCCTTTTTACAAACACACACACACATCATGGCAGAATCTCTAGATGGCTTCTGACTTCAGGATCTTTTTACACACACACACACACACACACACACACACCTTTGCAGAAACTATGGAGTGTTTCTGACTTCATGTGTCCTTTTTACACACACTCTCACACACACACACACCCTTGCAGAATCTCTTGAGGGCTACTGACGTCATGTCCTTGTTACACACACACACACACACTTGCATAATCTCTGGGTGTCTGACTTCGTGTCCTTTTTACACACACACACACTCACACACAAACCCTCCCTCACACTGATCCTCATACCTTTGGAACATTCCTAGAGGGCTCTGACTTCCTTACCTTTTTACACACACACACACACACACACAAACACACCCCAAACTCATTTTCTTGCCAAATCTCTGCAGTCCTTCTGACTTCGTGTCCTTTTTAAACACACACACACACACACACAAATACACTTGTAGAATCTCTGGAGGACTTCTGATTTCATGTCCTTATTACACACACACACACACATTCCCTCACTCTCACTCTGGAGGACTTCTGATTTCATGTCCTTTTTACACTCACTCACACACACACACATACTCTTTTGCAGAATAAATAGTCGGCTTCTGACTTGGTGTCCTTTTTACACACACGCACACAGACACATACACACACCTGTGCAGAATCTGTGGAGGACTTCTAACAACATGTCCTTTTTACACACACACACACAAAGACATACTCTTGCAGGATCTCTAGAGTGCTTGTGACTTGGTGTCCTTTATACACACACACGCACATACATCCTTCCAGATCTCTACAAGGATTCTGACTTCATGTCCTTTTTACACACACACACACACACACACACACACAAAACACACCATTGCAGAATCAATAGAGGGCTTCTGACTTCATGTCCTTTTAACACACACACACACACACACACACACACCCTTACAGAACCTCTGGAGGGCTTCTGATTTCATTTCCTTTTTACACACACACACACACACACACTTTTGCAGAATCAATAGTCGGCTTCTGACTTCGTGTCCTTTTTACAAACACCCACACACACACGCCCTTGCAGAATTTCTAGAGGGTTTCTGAATTTGTGACCTTATTACACACGCACACACTCACACACATAAAACCTTGCAGAATCTCTTGAGAGCTTCATACTTGGTCTCCTTTTTACAAACACACACACACATCAGGGCAGAATCTCTAGATGGGTTCTGACTTCAGGATCTTTTTACACACACACACACTCACACACACACACCCTTGCAGAATCTCTTGAGGGCTTCAGACGTCATGTCCTTGTTACACACACACACACACACACTTGCATAATCTCTGGGGGTCTGACTTCGTGTCCTTTTTACACACACACACAATCACACACACACCCTCCCTCACACTGATCCTCATACCTTTGGAAAATTCCTAGAGGGCTTCTGACTTCCTTACCTTTTTACCCCCCCCCCCCACACACATCCTTGCAGAATTCCTGGATGGATTCTTACTTTGTGTCATTTTTCAACACACACACACACACACACACTTGCAGAATATCTAGAGGGTTTCTGAATTTGTGTCCGTTTTACACACACACACACACACACACACACACACACACACACACACCCTTACAGAACCTCTGGACGGCTTCAGACTCCATGTCCTTTTTACACACACACACACTCACACACACACCCTCCCTCACACTGATACTCATACCTTTGGAAAATTCCTAGAGGGCTTCTGATTTCCTGTCCTTTTTACACACACACACACACACACACACACATCCTTGCAGAATTCCTGGATGGCTTCTTACTTTGTGTCCGTTTTAAACACACACACACACACACACAGATACACAAACCCTTGCAGAAATTCTAGAGGGCTTCGGACTTCGTGTGCTTTTTACGCACGCACAAACACACACACACACACACGCACGCACCCTTGCAGAGTCTCTGGAATGCTTCTGACTTCGTGTTCTTTTTACACACACACACACATTCATACACATAAAACCTTGCAGAATCTCTTGAGAGCTTCGTACTTGGTGTCCTTTTTGCACACACACACACACACACACACACACACACACATGCATCCTTGCAGAATAGCAGGAATTCATCTCACGTCATGTAATTTATACACACACACATACACACTCAAACTCATTCTTTGCAAAATCACTTGAGGGTTTCTTACTTCGTGTTCTTTTTACAAACATACTCACACACACAGACACACCCTTGCAGGATCTCTAGAGGGCTTCTGACGTGGTGTCCTTTTTACACACTCGCACACAGACACACATACACACACCTGTGCAGAATCTCTGGAGGACTTCTAACAACATGTCGTTTATAAACACACACACACACATCCCTTGCAGAATCTCTAGAGGGATTCAGACTTCGTGTCCTTTTTACACACACACACACACATCCTTGCAGAAACTCTACAACGATTCTAAATTCCTATCCTTTTACACACGCACACACACACTCACACGCTTGCAGAATGCCTGCAGGGCTTCTGTCTTCATGTCCTTTTTATACACACACACAGACACACAACATTGCACAATCTCTAGAGTCCTTTTGATTTCTTGTCCTTTTTACACACACTCACACACACACACACACACCATTCCAGAATCTCTAGAGGGTTTCTGACATTTTTCTTTTACGCACACACACACACACACCTTTGCAGAAACTATGGAGTGTTTCTGACTTCATGTGTCCTTTTTTCACACCCCCACACACACGCCCTTGCAGAATTTCTAGAGGGCTTCTGACTTTGTGACCTTATTACACACACACACACACTCACACACATAAAACCTTGCAGAATCTCTTGAGAGCTTCATACTTGGTCTCCTTTTTACAAACACACACACACATCATGGCAGAATCTCTAGATGGCTTCTGACATCAGGATCTTTTTACACACACACACACACACACACACACCTTTGCAGAAACTATGGAGTGTTTCTGACTTCATGTGTCCTTTTTACACACACACACTCACACACACACCTTCCCTCACACTGATCCTCATACCTTTGGAATATTCCTAGAGGGCTCTGACTTCCTTACCTTTTTACACACACACACACACACCCACACACACCCCAAACTCATTTTCTTGCCAAATCTCTGCAGTCCTTCTGACTTCGTGTCCTTTTTAAACACACACACACAAATACACTTGTAGAATCTCTGGAGGACTTCTGATTTCATGTCCTTATTACACACACACACACACACATTCCCTCACTCTCACTCTGGAGGATTTCTGATTTCATGTCCTTTTTACACTCACACACACACACACACATACTCTTTTGCAGAATCAATAGTCGGCTTCTGACTTGGTGTCCTTTTTACACACACGCACACAGACACATACACACACCTGTGCAGAATCTGTGGAGGACTTCTAACAACATGTCCTTTTTACACACACACACACAAAGACTTACTCTTGCAGGATCTCTAGATTGCTTGTGACTTGGTGTCCTTTATACACACACACGCACATACATCCTTCCAGATCTCTACAAGGATTCTGACTTCATGTCCTTTTTACACACACACACACACACACACACACAACACACCATTGCAGAATCAATAGAGGGCTTCTGACTTCATGTCCTTTTAACACACACACACACACACACACACACCCTTACAGAACCTCTGGAGGGCTTCTGATTTCATTTCCTTTTTACACACACACACACACACACACACACACACACTTTTGCAGAATCAATAGTCGGCTTCTGACTTTGTGTCCTTTTTACAAACACCCCCCCACACACACGCCCTTGCAGAATTTCTAGAGGCTTCTGAATTTGTGACCTTATTACACACGCACACACTAACACACATAAAACCTTGCAGAATCTCTTGAGAGCTTCATACTTGGTCTCCTTTTTACAAACACACACACACATCATGGCAGAATCTCTAGATGGCTTCTGACTTCAGGATCTTTTTACACACACACACACACACACACACACACACACCTTTGCAGAAACTATGGAGTGTTTCTGACTTCATGTGTCCTTTTTACACACACTCACACACACACACCATTGCAGAATCTCTTGAGGGCTTCTGATGTCATGTCCTTGTTACACACACACACACTTGCATAATCTCTACGGGTCTGACTTCGTGTCCTTTTTACACACACACACACACACTCACACACACACCCTCCCTCACACTGATACTCATACCTTTATTAAATTCCTACAGGGCTTATGACTTCCTTACATTTTTACACACACACACACACACATACTTGCAGAATTCCTGGATGGATTCTTACTTTGTGTCATTTTTGAACACACACACACACACACACACACCCTTGCAGAATATCTAGAGGGTTTCTGAATGTGTGTCCGTTTTACACACACACACACACACACACACACACACACACACACCACCCTACAGAACCTCTGGACGGCTTCAGACTCCATGTCCTTTTTACACACACACACACACTTTTTGCAGAATCAATAGTCGGCTTCTGACTTAGTGTCCTTTTTACACACACGCACACATACACACATACACACACCTGTGCAGAATCTGTGGAGGACTTCTAACAACAGGTCCTTTTTACACACACACACACACACAAACACACCATTGCAGAATCAATAGAGGGCTTCTGACTTCATGTCCTTTTTACACACACACACACACACACACACCCTTACAGAACCACTGGAGGGCTTCTGACTTCATGTCCTTTTTACACACACACACACACACAAACCCTTACAGAACCTCTGGAGGGATTCTGATTTCATGTCTTTTTACACACACACACACTTTTGCAGAATCAATAGTCGGCTTCTGACTTCGTGTCCTTTTTACAAACACCCACACACACACGCCCTTGCAGAATTTCTAGAGGGTTTCTGAATTTGTGACCTTATTACACACGCACACACTCACACACATAAAACCTTGCAGAATCTCTTGAGAGCTTCATACTTGGTCTCCTTTTTACAAACACACACACACATCAGGGCAGAATCTCTAGATGGGTTCTGACTTCAGGATCTTTTTACACACACACACTCACACACACACACCCTTGCAGAATCTCTTGAGGGCTTCTGACGTCATGTCCTTGTTACACACACACACACACACACACTTGCATAATCTCTGGGGGTCTGACTTCGTGTCATTTTTACACACACACACACTCACACACACACCCTCCCTCACACTGATCCTCATACCTTTGGAAAATTCCTAGAGGGCTTCTGACTTCCTTAACTTTTTACACACACACACACACACACACATCCTTGCAGAATTCCTGGATGGATTCTTACTTTGTTTCATTTTTCAACACACACACACACACACACACACACACCCACAACTTTACAGAACCTCTGGACGGCTTCAGACTCCATGTCCTTTTTACACACACACACACACACACACACTTTTTGCAGAATCAATAGTCGGCTTCTGACTTAGTGTCCTTTTTACACAAACGCACACATACACACACCTGTGCAGAATCTGTGGAGGACTTCTAACAACAGGTCCTTTTTACACACACACACACAAACACACCATTGCAGAATCAATAGAGGGCTTCTTACTTCATGTCCTTTTTACACACACACGCACACACCCTTACAGAACCTCTGGAGGGCTTCTGATTTCATGTCATTTTTACACACTCACACACACACACACACACACACACACTTGCAGAATCAATAGTCGGCTTCTGACTTCGTATCCTTTTTACAAACACCCCCACACACACACGCCCTTGCAGAATTTCTAGAGGGCTTCTGACTTTGTGACCTTATTACACACGCACACACTCACACACATAAAACCTTGCAGAATCTCTTGAGAGCTTCATACTTGGTCTCCTTTTTACAAACACACACACACATCATGGCAGAATCTCTAGATGGCTTCTGACTTCAGGATCTTTTTACACACACACACACACACACACACACACACCTTTGCAGAAACTATGGAGTGTTTCTGACTTCATGTGTCCTTTTTACACACACTCGCACACACACACACCCTTGGAGAATCTCTTGAGGGCTTCTGACGTCATGTCCTTGTTACACACACACACACACACACTTGCATAATCTCTGGGGGTCTGACTTCGTGTCCTTTTTACACACACACACACACTCACACACACACCCTCCCTCACACTGATCCTCATACCTTTGGAAAATTCCTAGAGGGCTTCTGACTTCCCTACCTTTTTACCCCCCCCACACACACACACACATCCTTACAGAATTCCTGGATGGATTCTTACTTTGTGTCATTTTTCAACACACACACACACACACACGCAGAATATCTAGAGGGTTTCTGAATTTGTGTCCGTTTTACACACACACACACACACCCACACACACACCCACAACCTTACAGAACCTCTGGACGGCTTCAGACTCCATGTCCTTTTTACACACACACACACACAAACTTTTTGCAGAATCAATAGTCGGCTTCTGACTTAGTGTCCTTTTTACACACACACACACTCACACACACACCCTCCCTCACACTGATACTCATACCTTTGGAAAATTCCTAGAGGGCTTCTGATTTCCTGTCCTTTTTACACACACACACACACACACACTCACACACATCCTTGCAGAATTCCTGGATGGCTTCTTACTTTGTGTCCGTTTTAAACACACACACACACACAGATACACACACCCTTGCAGAAATTCTAGAGGGCTTCGGACTTCGTGTGCTTTTTACGCACGCACACACACACACACACACACACACGCACGCACTCTTGCAGAGTCTCTGGAATGCTTCTGACTTCGTGTTCTTTTTACACACACACACACTCATACACATAAAACCTTGCAGAATCTCTTGAGAGCTTCGTACTTGGTGTCCTTTTTGCACACACACACACACACACATACATGCATCCTTGCAGAATAGCAGGAATTCATCTCACGTCATGTAATTTATACACACACACATACACACTCAAACTCATTCCTTTGCAAAATCACTTGAGGGTTTCTTACTTCGTGTTCTTTTTACAAACATACTCACACACACAGACACACCCTTGCAGGATCTCTAGAGGGCTTCTGACGTGGTGTCCTTTTTACACACTCGCACACAGACACACACCTGTGCAGAATCTCTGGAGGACTTCTAACAACATGTCGTTTATAAACACACACACACACATCCCTTGCAGAATCTCTAGAGGGATTCAGACTTCGTGTCCTTTTTACACACACACACACACATCCTTGCAGAAACTCTACAACGATTCTAAATTCCTATCCTTTTACACACGCACACACACACTCACACGCTTGCAGAATGCCTGCAGGGCTTCTGTCTTCATGTCCTTTTTATACACACACACAGACACACAACATTACACAATCTCTAGAGTCCTTTTGATTTCTTGTCCTTTTTACACACTCACACACACACACACACACACCATTCCAGAATCTCTAGAGGGTTTCTGACATTTTTCTTTTACGCACACACACGCACACACCTTTGCAGAAACTATGGAGTGTTTCTGACTTCATGTGTCTTTTTTTCACACCCCCACACACACGCCCTTGCAGAATTTCTAGAGGGCTTCTGAATTTGTGACCTTATTACACACGCACATACTCACGCACATAAAACCTTGCAGAATCTCTTGAGAGCTTCATACTTGGTCTCCTTTTTACAAACACACACACACATCATGGCAGAATCTCTAGATGGCTTCTGACATCAGGATCTTTTTACACACACACACACACACACACACACACACACACCTTTGCAGAAACTATGGAGTGTTTCTGACTTCATGTGTCCTTTTTACACACACACACACACCCTTGCAGAATCTCTTGAGGGCTTCTGACGTCATGTCCTTGTTACACACACACACTTGCATAATCTCTGGGGGTCTGACTTCGTGTCCTTTTTACACACACACACACTCACACACATACCCTCCCTCACACTGATACTCATACCTTTGGAAAATTCCTAGAGGGCTTCTGACTTCCTTACCTTTTTACACACACACACACACACACACACACACACACACATCCTTGCAGAATTCCTGGATGGATTCTTACTTTGTGTCATTTTTAAACACACACACACACACACCCTTGCAGAATATCTAGAGGGTTTCTGAATTTGTGTCCGTTTTACACACACAAACCCACACCCACACACAGACCCACAACCTTACAGAACCTCTGGACGGCTTCAGACTCCATGTCCTTTTTACACACACACACACACACTTTTTGCAGAATCAATAGTCGGCTTCTGACTTAGTGTCCTTTTTACACAAACGCACACAGACACACATACACACACCTGTGCAGAATCTGTGGAGGACTTCTAACAACATGTCTTTTTACACACACACACACACACACACAAACACACCATTGAAGAATCAATAGAGGGCTTCTGAATTCATGTCCTTTTTACACACACAAACCCTTACAGAACCTCTGGAGGGCTTCTGATTTCATGCCCTTTTTACACACACACACACACACACACACACACTTTTGCAGAATCAATAGTCGGCTTCTGACTTCGTGTCCTTTTTACAAACACCCCCACACACACACGCCCTTGCAGATTTTCTAGAGGGCTTCTGACTTTGTGACCTTATTACACACGCACACACACACACACATAAAAC
This sequence comes from Tenrec ecaudatus, assembly GCF_050624435.1. Lineage (NCBI taxonomy): Eukaryota > Metazoa > Chordata > Mammalia > Afrosoricida > Tenrecidae > Tenrec > Tenrec ecaudatus. The sequence continues at coordinate 132,859,626 of NC_134533.1, read as the reverse complement.
CTTGCAGAATCTCTTGAGAGCTTCATACTTGGTCTCCTTTTTACAAACACACACACACATCATGGCAAAATCTCTAGATGGCCTCTGACTTCAGGATCTTCTTACACACACACACACACACACACACACACACACACACACCTTTGCAGAAACTATGGAGTGTTTCTGACTTCATGTGTCCTTTTTACACAAACTCTCACACACACACACTTTTGCAGAATCTCTTGAGGGCTTCTGACGTCATGTCCTTGTTACACACACACACACACTTGCATAATCTCTGGGGGTCTGACTTCGTGTCCTATTTACACACACACACACACTCACACACACACCCTCCCTCACACTGATCCTCATACCTTTGGAAAATTCCTAGAGGGCTTCTGACTTCCTTACCTTTTTACACACACACACACACACAGCCTTGCAGAATTCCTGGATGGATTCTTACTTTGTTTCATTTTTAAACACACACACACACACACACACACACACACACACCCCAAACTCATTTTCTTGCCAAATCTCTGCAGTCCTTCTGACTTCGTGTCCTTTTTAAACACACACACACACACACACACACACACAAATACACTTGTAGAATCTCTGGAGGATTTCTGATTTCATGTCCTTAATACACACACACACACACATTCCCTCACTCTTACTCTGGAGGACGTCTGATTTCATGTCCTTTTTACACACACACACACACACACACACACACCTTACAGAACCTCTGGACGGCTTCAGACTCCATGTCCTTTTTACACACACATACACACACACATACACTTTTGCAGAATCAATAGTCGGCTTCTGACTTGGTGTCCTTTTTACACACACGCACACAGACACAAACACACACCTGTGCAGAATCTGTGGAGGACTTCTAACAACATGTCCTTTTTACACACACACACACACACAAAGACATACTCTTGCAGGATCTCTAGAGTCCTTGTGACTTGGTGTCCTTTATACACACACACGCACATACATCCTTCCAGAACTCTACAAGGATTCTGACTTCATGTCATTTTCACACACACACACACACACACAAACATACAAACACACCATTGCAGAATCAATAGAGGGCTTCTGACTTCATGTCCTTTTTACACACACACACACACACACACACACACCCTTACAGAACCTCTGGAGGGCTTCTGATTTCCTGTCCTTTTTACACACACACACACACACACACACTTTTGCAGAATCAATAGTCGGCTTCTGACTTCGTGTCCTTTTTACAAACACCCACACACACACGCCCTTGCAGAATTTCTAGAGGGCTTCTGAATTTGTGACCTTATTACACACGCACACACTCACACACATAAAACCTTGCAGAATCTCTTGAGAGCTTCATACTTGGTCTCCTTTTTACAAACACACACACACATCATGGCAGAATCTCTAGATGGCTTCTGACTTCAGGATCTTTTTACACACACACACACACCCTTGCAGAAACTATGGAGTGTTTCTGACTTCATGTGTCCTTTTTACACACACTCACACACACACACACCCTTGCAGAATCTCTTGAGGGCTTCTGACGTCATGTCCTTGTTACACACACACACACACACACACACACACACTTGCATAATCTCTGGGGGTCTGACTTCGTGTCCTTTTTACACACACACACACCCTCCCTCACACTGATACTCATACCTTTATTAAATTCCTAGAGGGCTTCTGACTAACTTACCTTTTTACCCACACACACACACACACACACACACACACACATCCTTGCAGAATTCCTGGAGGGATTCTTACTTTGTGTCATTTTTAAACACACACACACACACACACACACACACACACCCTTGCAGAATATCTAGAGGATTTCTGAATGTGTGTCCGTTTTACACACACACACACACACACACACACACACACCCTTACAGAACCTCTGGACAGCTTCAGACTCCATGTCCTTTTTACACACACACACACACACACACACAAAACACACCATTGCAAAATCAATAGAGGGCTTCTGACTTCATGTCCTTTTTACACACACACACACACACACACACACACCCTTACAGAACCTCTGGAGGGCTTCTGATTTCATGTCCTTTTTACACACATACACACACACACACTTTTGCAGAATCAATAGTCGGCTTCTGACTTCGTGTCCTTTTTACAAACACCCACACACACACACCCTTGCAGAATTCCTAGAGGGCTTCTGAATTTGTGACCTTATTACACACGCACACACTCACACACATAAAACCTTGCAGAATCTCTTGAGAGCTTCATACTTGGTCTCCTTTTTACAAACACACACACACATCATGGCAGAATCTCTAGATGGCTTCTGACTTCAGGATCTTTTTACACACACACACACACACACACACACACACACACACCTTTGCAGAAACTATGGAGTGTTTCTGACTTCATGTGTCCTTTTTACACACACTCACACACACACACACCCTTGCAGAATCTCTTGATTGCTTCTGACGTCATGTCCTTTTTACACACACATACACTCACACAAGCTCTTTTGCAGAATCTCTGGAGGACTTCTGGCTTCGTGAACTTTCTAAACACACACACACCCTTGCCGAATCCCTTCAGGGTTTCTGACGTCATGTCCTTTTTACACACACACAATTTCAGAATCTCTGGAGGGCTTCTGACTCCCTTTCCTTTTTAAACACACACACATTCACACACACACACCCTCACACTGATACGCATACCGTTGCAAAATTCCTAGAGGGCTTCTTACTTTGTGTACTTTTTACATACACACACACACACATCCTTGCAGAATTCCTGGATGGCTTCTTATTTTGTGTCCTTTTTAAACACCTCACACACACACACACACACACACACACTCACACACGCCCTTGCAGAAACTGTAGAGGGCTTCGGAATTCGTGTTCTTTTTACACACGCACAGACATACTCATACACACATGCTGGTACCCTTGCAGAATCTCTGGAGTGCTTCTGATTTCGTGTTCTTTTTACACACACACAAACTCACAAACGCTCACACACACACATAGACGCACCCTAACAGAATTTCTAGAAGGCTTCTGAATACTTTTCCTTTTAACACATACACACACTGACACGCTTGTAGAATCTCTGGAGGTCTTCTGGCTTCGTGTCTTTTTACACACACACACACACACACAGAGACAAACCCTTGCAGAATTTCTTGAGGGTTGTTGACGTCATGTCTTTGATACACACACACTCTTGCAGAATCTCTGGAGGGCTTCTGACTTCGTGTCCTTTTTACACACACACACACACACACACACACACACACACTTCCTCACACAGATACTCATACCTTTGCAGAATTCCTAGACAGCTTCTGACTTCCTGTCCTTTTTACACAACTTCACACACACACACACACCCCTGACGAATCTCTGGAGGCTTTCTTACTTCATAACTTTTTACACACACATACACTCACACAAGGACCTTTGCAGAATCTCTGGAGTATTTATGACTTCATGTCCTTTTTACACACACACACACACACAGACACACACACACACACACAAAGACATACTCTTGCAGGATCTCTAGAGTGCTTCTGACTTTGTGTCCTTTATACACACACACACATACACCCTTCCAGAATCTCTACAAGGATTCTGACTTCATGTCCTTTTTACACAAACACACAAACACACACACACACACACACACCAAACTCATTTTCTTGCAAAATCTCTGCAGTCCTTCTGACTTCGTGTCTTTTTAAACACACACACACACACACACACACACTCCCTCACACTGATACTCATACCTTTGGAAAATTCCTAGAGGGCTTCTGACTTCCTTACCATTTTAAACACACACACACACACACACACACACACACACACACATCCTTGCAGAATTCCTGGATGGATTCTTACTTTGTGTCATTTTTCAACACACACACACACACACACACACCCTTGCAGAATATCTAGAGGGTTTCTGAATTTGTGTCCGTTTTACACACACACACCCACACCCACACACACACACACACCCTTACAGAACCTCTGGACGGCTTCAGACTCCATGTCCTTTTTACACACACACACACACACTTTTTGCAGAATCAATAGTCGGCTTCTGACTTCGTGTCCTTTTTACAAACACCCACACACACACGCCCTTGCAGAATTTCTAGAGGGCTTCTGAATTTGTGACCTTATTACACACGCACACACTCACACACATAAAACCTTGCAGAATCTCTTGAGAGCTTCATACTTGGTCTCCTTTTTACAAACACACACACACATCATGGCAGAATCTCTAGATGGCTTCTGACTTCAGGATCTTTTTACACACACACACACACACACACACACACACCTTTGCAGAAACTATGGAGTGTTTCTGACTTCATGTGTCCTTTTTACACACACTCACACACACACACACCCTTGCAGAATCTCTTGAGTGCTTCTGACGTCATGTCCTTTTTACACACACATACACTCACACAAGCTCTTTTGCAGAATCTTTGGAGGACTTCTGGCTTCGTGAACTTTTTAAACACACACACACCCTTGCCGAATCCCTTCAGGGTTTCTGACGTCATGTCCTTTTTACACACACACAATTTCAGAATCTCTGGAGGGCTTCTGACTCCCTTTCCTTTTTAAACACACACACATTCACACACACACACCCTCACACTGATACGCATACCGTTGCAAAATTCCTAGAGGGCTTCTTACTTTGTGTACTTTTTACATACACACACACACACACATCCTTGCAGAATTCCTGGATGGCTTCTTATTTTGTGTCCTTTTTAAACACCTCACACACACACACACACACACACACACACTCACACACGCCCTTGCAGAAACTGTAGAGGGCTTCGGAATTCGTGTTCTTTTTACACACGCACAGACATACTCATACACACATGCTGGTACCCTTGCAGAATCTCTGGAGTGCTTCTGATTTCGTGTTCTTTTTACACACACACAAACTCACAAACGCTCACACACACACATAGACGCACCCTAACAGAATTTCTAGAAGGCTTCTGAATACTTTTCCTTTTAACACATACACACACTGACACGCTTGTAGAATCTCTGGAGGTCTTCTGGCTTCGTGTCTTTTTACACACACACACACAGAGACAAACCCTTGCAGAATTTCTTGAGGGTTGTTGACGTCATGTCTTTGATACACACACACACTCTTGCAGAATCTCTGGAGGGCTTCTGACTTCGTGTCCTTTTTACACACACACACACACACACACACACACACACACTTCCTCACACAGATACTCATACCTTTGCAGAATTCCTAGACAGCTTCTGACTTCCTGTCCTTTTTACACAACTTCACACACACACACACACCCCTGACGAATCTCTGGAGGCCTTCTGACTTCATAACTTTTTACACACACATACACTCACACAAGGACCTTTGCAGAATCTCTGGAGTATTTATGACTTCATGTCCTTTTTACACACACACACACACACAGACACACACACACACACACACACAAAGACATACTCTTGCAGGATCTCTAGAGTGCTTCTGACTTGGTGTCCTTTATACACACACACACATACACCCTTCCAGAATCTCTACAAGGATTCTGACTTCATGTCCTTTTTACACAAACACACACACACACACACACACACACCAAACTCATTTTCTTGCAAAATCTCTGCAGTCCTTCTGACTTCGTGTCTTTTTAAACACACACACACACACACACACACACTCCCTCACACTGATACTCATACCTTTGGAAAATTCCCAGAGGGCTTCTGACTTCCTTACCATTTTAAACACACACACACACACACACACACATCCTTGCAGAATTCCTGGATGGATTCTTACTTTGTGTCATTTTTCAACACACACACACACACACATCCTTGCAGAATATCTAGAGGGTTTCTGAATTTGTGTCCGTTTTACACACACACACCCACACCCACACACACACACACACCCTTACAGAACCTCTGGACGGCTTCAGACTCCATGTCCTTTTTACACACACACACACACTTTTTGCAGAATCAATAGTCGGCTTCTGACTTAGTGTCCTTTTTACACAAACGCACACAGACACACCTACACACACCTGTGCAGAATCTGTGGAGGACTTCTAACAACATGTCTTTTTACACACACACACACACACAAACACACCATTGAAGAATCAATAGAGGGCTTCTGAATTCATGTCCTTTTTACACACACAAACCCTTACAGAACCTCTGGAGGGCTTCTGATTTCATGCCCTTTTTACACACACACACACACACACACACACACACTTTTGCAGAATCAATAGTCGGCTTCTGACTTCGTGTCCTTTTTACAAACACCCCCGCACACACACGCCCTTGCAGATTTTCTAGAGGGCTTCTGACTTTGTGACCTTATTACACACGCACACACACACACACATAAAACCTTGCAGAATCTCTTGAGAGCTTCATACTTGGTCTCCTTTTTACAAACACACACACACATCATGGCAGAATCTCTAGATGGCTTCTGACTTCAGGATCTTTTTACACACACACACACACACACACACCTTTGCAGAAACTATGGAGTGTTTCTGACTTCATGTGTCCTTTTTACACACACTCGCACACACACACTCTTGCAGAATCTCTTGAGGGCTTCTGACGTCATGTCCTTGTTACACACACACACTTGCATAATCTCTGGGGGTCTGACTTCGTGTCCTTTTTACACACACACACACACTCACACACACACCCTCCCTCACACTGATACTCATACCTTTGGAAAATTCCTAGAGGGCTTCTGACTTCCTTACCTTTTTACACACACACACACACACACACATCCTTGCAGAATTCCTGGATGGATTCTTACTTTGTTTCATTTTTAAACACACACACACACACACACACACACACACACCCCAAACTCATTTTCTTGCCAAATCTCTGCAGTCCTTCTGACTTCGTGTCCTTTTTAAACACACACACACACACACACACACAAATACACTTGTAGAATCTCTGGAGGATTTCTGATTTCATGTCCTTAATACACACACACACACACACACACACATTCCCACACTCTCACTCTGGAGGACTTCTGATTTCATGTCCTTTTTACACACACACACACACACACCTTACAGAACCTCTGGACGGCTTCAGACTCCATGTCCTTTTTACACACACATACACACACACATACACTTTTGCAGAATCAATAGTCGGCTTCTGACTTGGTGTCCTTTTTACACACACGCACACAGACACAAACACACACCTGTGCAGAATCTGTGGAGGACTTCTAACAACATGTCCTTTTTACACACACACACACAAAGACATACTCTTGCAGGATCTCTAGAGTCCTTGTGACTTGGTGTCCTTTATACACACACACGCACATACATCCTTCCAGAACTCTACAAGGATTCTGACTTCATGTCCTTTTAACACACACACACACACAAACACACCATTGCAGAATCAATAGAGGGCTTCTGACTTCATGTCCTTTTTACACACACACACACACACACACACACACACACACACACCCTTACAGAACCTCTGGAGGGCTTCTGATTTCATGTCCTTTTTACACACACACACACTTTTGCAGAATCAATAGTCGGCTTCTGACTTCGTGTCCTTTTTACAAACACCCACACACACACGCCCTTGCAGAATTTCTAGAGGGCTTCTGAATTTGTGACCTTATTACACACGCACACACTCACACACATAAAACCTTGCAGAATCTCTTGAGAGCTTCATACTTGGTCTCCTTTTTACAAACACACACACACATCATGGCAGAATCTCTAGATGGATTCTGACTTCAGGATCTTTTTACACACACACACACACCCTTGCAGAAACTATGGAGTGTTTCTGACTTCATGTGTCCTTTTTACACACACTCACACACACACACACCCTTGCAGAATATCTTGAGGGCTTCTGACGTCATGTCCTTGTTACACACACACACACACACACACTTGCATAATCTCTGGGGGTCTGACTTCGTGTCCTTTTTACACACACACACACACTCACACACACACCCTCCCTCACACTGATACTCATACCTTTATTAAATTCCTAGAGGGCTTCTGACTTCCTTACCTTTTTACACACACACACACACACACACACACATCCTTGCAGAATTTCAGGAAGGATTCTTACTTTGTGTCATTTTTAAACACACACACACACACACACACACACCCTTGCAGAATATCTAGAGGATTTCTGAATGTGTGTCCGTTTTACACACACACACACACACACACACACACACCCTTACAGACCTCTGGACGGCTTCAGACTCCATGTCCTTTTTACACACACACACACACACACACACACTTTTTGCAGAATCAATAGTCAGCTTCTGACTTAGTGTCCTTTTTACACACACGCACACAGACACACATACACACACCTGTGCAGAATCTGTGGAGGACTTCTAACAACATGTCCTTTTTACAAACACACACACACACACACACAGAAACACACAATTGAAGAATCAATAGAGGGCTTCTGACTTCATGTCCTTTTTACACACACACACACACACACACCCTTACAGAACCTCTGGAGGGCTTCTGATTTCATGTCCTTTTTACACACACACACACACACACACACACTTTTGCAGAATCAATAGTCGGCTTCTGACTTCGTGTCCTTTTTACAAACACCCCCACCCCACACACGCCCTTGCAGAATTTCTAGAGGGCTTCTGACTTTGTGACCTTATTACACACGCACACACTCACACACATAAAACCTTGCAGAATCTCTTGAGAGCTTCATACTTGGTCTCCTTTTTACAAACACACACACACATCATGGCAGAATCTCTAGATGGCTTCTGACTTCAGGATCTTTTTACACACACACAAACACACACACACCTTTGCAGAAACTATGGAGGGTTTCTGACTTCATGTGTCCTTTTTACACACACTCACACACACACACCCTTACAGAATCTCTTGAGGGCTTCTGACGTCATGTCCTTGTTAAACACACACACACACACTTGCATAATCTCTGGAGGGCTTCTGACTTCGTGTCTTTTTACACACACACACACTCACACACACACCCTCCCTCACACTGATACTCATACCTTTGGAAAATTCCTAGAGGGCTTCTGACTTCCCGTCCTTTTTACACACACACACACACACACACACACACATCCTTACAGAATTCCTGGATGGCTTCTTACTTTGTGTCCGTTTTAAACACACACACACACACACAGAGATACACACACCCTTGCAGAAATTCTAGAGGGCTTCGGACTTCGTGTGCTTTTTACGCACGCACAAACACACACACACACACACACGCACGCACCCTTGCAGAGTCTCTGGAATGCTTCTGACTTCGTGTCCTTTTTACACACACACACACACACACACACACTCATACACATAAAACCTTGCAGAATCTCTTGAGAGCTTCGTACTTGGTGTCCTTTTTGCACACACACACACACACACACACACACACACACACATACATGCATCCTTGCAGAATCGCAGGAATTCATCTCACGTCATGTAATTTATACACACACACATACACACTCAAACTCATTCCTTTGCAAAATCACTTGAGGGTTTCTTACTTCGTGTTCTTTTTACAAACATACTCACACACACAGACACACCCTTGCAGGATCTCTAGAGTGCTTCTGACGTGGTGTCCTTTTTACACACTCGCACACAGACACACATACACACACCTGTGCAGAATCTCTGGAGGACTTCTAACAACATGTCGTTTATAAACACACACACACATCCCTTGCAGAATCTCTAGAGGGATTCAGACTTCGTGTCCTTTTTACACACACACACATCCTTGCAGAAACTCTACAGCGATTCTAAATTCCTATCCTTTTACCCACGCACACACACACTCACACGCTTGCAGAATGCCTGCAGGGCTTCTGTCTTCATGTCCTTTTTATACACACACACAGACACACAACATTGCACTATCTCTAGAGTCCATTTGATTTCTTGTCCTTTTTACACACACTTACACACACACACACACACACACCATCCAGAATCTCTAGAGGGTTTCTGACATTTTTCTTTTACGCACACACACACACACCTTTGCAGAAACTATGGAGTGTTTCTGACTTCATGTGTCCTTTTTTTACACCCCCACACAAACGCCCTTGCAGAATTTCTAGAGGGGTTCAGACTTTGTGTCCTTATTATACACGCACACACACACATAAAACCTTGCAGAATCTCTTGAGAGCTTCATACTTGGTCTCCTTTTTACAAACACACACACACATCATGGCAGAATCTCTAGATGGCTTCTGACTTCAGGATCTTTTTACACACACACACACACACACACACACACACCTTTGCAGAAACTATGGAGTGTTTCTGACTTCATGTGTCCTTTTTACACACACTCACACACACACACACCCTTGCACAATCTCTTGAGGGCTTCTGACGTCATGTCCTTGTTACACACACACACACACACTCGCATAATCTCTGGGGATCTGACTTCGTGTCCTTTTTACACACACACACACTCACACACACACCCTCCCTCACACTGATACTCATACCTTTGGAAAATTATTAGAGGGCTTCTGACTTCCTTACCTTTTTACACACACACACACACACACACACACATCCTTGCAGAATTCCTGGATGGATTCTTACTTTGTGTCATTTTTAAACACACACACACACACACACACCCTTGCAGAATATCTAGAGGGTTACAGAATTTGTGTCCGTTTTACACACACAAACCCACACCCACACACACAACCACACCCTTACAGAACCTCTGGACGGCTTCAGACTCCATGTCCTTTTTACACACACGCACACAGACACACATACACCCACCTGTGCAGAATCTGTGGAGGACTTCTAACAACATGTCCTTTTTACACACACACACACACACACACAAACACACCATTGAAGAATCAATAGAGGGCTTCTGACTTCATGTCCTTTTTACACACACACACACACACCCTTACAGAACCTCTGGAGGGCTTCTAATTTCATGTCCTTTTTACACACACACACACACACACACACACACTTTTGCAGAATCAATAGTCGGCTTCTGACTTCGTGTCCTTTTTACAAACACCCCCACACACACGCCCTTGCAGAATTTCTAGAGGGCTTCTGAATTTGTGACCTTATTGCACACACTCACACACATAAAACCTTGCAGAATCTCTTGAGAGCTTCATACTTGGTCTCCTTTTTACAAACACACACACACACACACATCATGCAGAATCTCTAGATGGCTTCTGACTTCAGGATCTTTTTACACACACACAAACACACACACACACACCTTTGCAGAAACTACGGAGTGTTTCTGACTTCATGTGTCCTTTTTACACACACTCTCACACACACACACCCTTGCAGAATCTCTTGAGGGCTTCTGACGTCATGTCCTTGTTACACACACACACACACACACACACACACACACACACTTGCATAATCTCTGGGTGTCTGACTTCGTGTCCTTTTTACACACACACACACTCACACACACACCCTCCCTCACACTGATCCTCATACCTTTGGAAAATTCCTAGAGGGCTCTGACTTCCTTACCTTTTTACAAACACACACACACACACACACACACCCCAAACTCATTTTCTTACCAAATCTCTGCAGTCCTTCTGACTTCGTGTCCTTTTTAAACACACACACACACACACACACACACAAATACACTTGTAGAATCTCTGGAGGACTTCTGATTTCATGTCCTTATTACACACACACACACACATTCCCTCACTCTCACTCTGGAGGACTTCTGATTTCATGTCCTTTTTACACTCACACACACACACACACATACTCTTTTGCAGAATAAATAGTCGGCTTCTGACTTGGTGTCCTTTTTACACACACGCACACAGACACATACACACACCTGTGCAGAATCTGTGGAGGACTTCTAACAACATGTCCTTTTTACACACACACACAAAAAGACATACTCTTGCAGGATCTCTAGAGTGCTTGTGACTTGGTGTCCTTTATACACACACACGCACATACATCATTCCAGATATCTACAAGGATTTTGACTTCATGTCCTTTTTACACACACACACACACAAAACACACCATTGCAGAATCAATAGAGGGCTTCTGACTTCATGTCCTTTTAACACACACACACACACACACACACCCTTACAGAACCTCTGGAGGGCTTCTGATTTCATTTCCTTTTTACACACACACACACACACACACTTTTGCAGAATCAATAGTCGGCTTCTGACTTCGTGTCCTTTTTACAAACACCCCCCCACACACACGCCCTTGCAGAATTTCTAGAGGGCTTCTGAATTTGTGACCTTATTACACACGCACACACTAACACACATAAAACCTTGCAGAATCTCTTGAGAGCTTCATACTTGGTCTCCTTTTTACAAACACACACACACATCATGGCAGAATCTCTAGATGGCTTCTGACTTCAGGATCTTTTTACACACACACACACACACACACACCTTTGCAGAAACTATGGAGTGTTTCTGACTTCATGTGTCCTTTTTACACACACTCACACACACACACCATTGCAGAATCTCTTGAGGGCTTCTGATGTCATGTCCTTGTTACACACACGCACACTTGCATAATCTCTGGGGGTCTGACTTCGTGTCCTTTTTACACACACACACACACTCACACACACACCCTCCCTCACACTGATACTCATACCTTTATTAAATTCCTACAGGGCTTCTGACTTCCTTACATTTTAACACACACACACACACACACACACATACTTGCAGAATTCCTGGGGGGATTCTTACTTTGTGTCATTTTTGAACACACACATACACACACACACACACACACCCTTGCAGAATATCTAGAGGGTTTCTGAATGTGTGTCCGTTTTACACACACACACACACACACACACAGACACAACCCTACAGAACCTCTGGACGGCTTCAGACTCCATGTCCTTTTTACACACACACACACACTTTTTGCAGAATCAATAGTCGGCTTCTGACTTAGTGTCCTTTTTACACACACGCACACATACACACATACACACACCTGTGCAGAATCTGTGGAGGACTTCTAACAACAGGTCCTTTTTACACACACACACACACACAAACACACCATTGCAGATCAACAGAGGGCTTCTGACTTCATGTCCTTTTTACACACACACACACACACACACACACACCCTTACAGAACCACTGGAGGGCTTCTGACTTCATGTCCTTTTTACACACGCACACACACACACACACACCCTTACAGAACCTCTGGAGGGATTCTGATTTCATGTCTTTTTACACACACACTTTTGCAGAATCAATAGTCGGCTTCTGACTTCGTATCCTTTTTACAAACACCCACACACACACGCCCTTGCAGAATTTCTAGAGGTCTTCTGAATTTGTGACCTTATTACACACGCACACACTCACACACATAAAACCTTGCAGATTCTCTTGAGAGCTTCATACTTGGTCTCCTTTTTACAAACACACACACACATCACGCAGAATCTCTAGATGGCTTCTGACTTCAGGATCTTTTTACACACACACACACACACCTTTGCAGAAACTATGGAGTGTTTCTGACTTCATGTGTCCTTTTTACACACACTCACACACACACACCCTTGCAGAATCTCTTGAGGGCTTCTGACGTCATGTCCTTGTTACACACGCACACACACACACACACACTTGCATAATCTCTGGAGGTCTGACTTCGTGTCCTTTTTACACACACACACACTCACACACACACCCTCCCTCACACTGATCCTCATACCTTTGGAAAATTCCTAGAGGGCTTCTGACTTCCTTACCTTTTTACACACACACACACACACACACACACACACATATCCTTGCAGAATTCCTGGATGGATTCTTACTTTGTTTCATTTTTCAACACACACACACACACACACACACACCCACAACCTTACAGAACCTCTGGACGGCTTCAGATTCCATGTCCTTTTTACACACACACACACACACACTTTTTGCAGAATCAATAGTCGGCTTCTGACTTAGTGTCCTTTTTACACACACACACACATACACACACCTGTGCAGAATCTGTGGAGGACTTCTAACAACAGGTCCTTTTTACACACACACACACACACACACAAACACACCATTGAAGAATCAATAGAGGGCTTCTGACTTCATGTCCTTTTTACACACACACACACACACCCTTACAGAACCTCTGGAGGGCTTCTGATTTCATGTCATTTTTACACACACACACACACACACACACACACACACACTTTTGCAGAATCAATAGTCGGCTTCTGACTTCGTGTCCTTTTTACAAACACCCCCCCACACACACACCCTTGCAGAATTTCTAGAGGGCTTCTGACTTTGTGACCTTATTACACACGCACACACTCACACACATAAAACCTTGCAGAATCTCTTGAGAGCTTCATACTTGGTCTCCTTTTTATAAACACAAACACACATCATGGCAGAATCTCTAGATGGCTTCTGACTTCAGGATCTTTTTACACACACACACACACACACACACACACACCTTTGCAGAAACTATGGAGTGTTTCTGACTTCATGTGTCCTTTTTACACACACTCGCACACACACACCCTTGCAGAATCTCTTGAGGGCTTCTGACGTCATGTCCTTGTCACACACACACACACACACTTGCATAATCTCTGGGTGTCTGACTTCGTGTCCTTTTTACAAACACACACACACACACTCACACACACACCCTCCCTCACACTGATACTCATACCTTTGGAAAATTCCTAGAGGGCTTCTGACTTCCTTACCTTTTTACCCCCCCCCCACACACACACATCCTTGCAGAATTCCTGGATGGATTCTTACTTTGTGTCATTTTTCAACACACACACACACACACACACACACACACTTGCAGAATATCTAGAGGGTTTCTGAATTTGTGTCCGTTTTACACACACACACACACACACACACACACACACACACACCCTTACAGAACCTCTGGACGGCTTCAGACTCCATGTCCTTTTTACACACACGCACACACACACTTTTTGCAGAATCAATAGTCGGCTTCTGACTTAGTGTCCTTTTTACACACACACACACTCACAGACACACCCTCCCTCACACTGATACTCATACCTTTGGAAAATTCCTAGAGGGCTTCTGATTTCCTGTCCTTTTTACACACACACACACACACACACACACACATCCTTGCAGAATTCCTGGATGGCTTCTTACTTTGTGTCCGTTTTAAACACACACACACACACAGATACACACACCCTTGCAGAAATTCTAGAGGGCTTCGGACTTCGTGTGCTTTTTACGCACGCACACACACACACACACACACACACACGCACGCACCCTTGCAGAGTCTCTGGAATGCTTCTGACTTCGTGTTCTTTTTACACACACACACACTCATACACATAAAACCTTGCAGAATCTCTTGAGAGCTTCGTACTTGGTGTCCTTTTTGCACACACACACACACACACACACACACACATACATGCATCCTTGCAGAATAGCAGGAATTCATCTCACGTCATGTAATTTATACACACACACATACACACTCAAACTCATTCCTTTGCAAAATCACTTGAGGGTTTCTTACTTCGTGTTCTTTTTACAAACATACTCACACACACAGACACACCCTTGCAGGATCTCTAGAGGGCTTCTGACGTGGTGTCCTTTTTACACACTCGCACACAGACACACATACACACACCTGTGCAGAATCTCTGGAGGACTTCTAACAACATGTCGTTTATAAACACACACACACACACATCCCTTGCAGAATCTCTAGAGGGATTCAGACTTCGTGTCCTTTTTACACACACACACACACATCCTTGCAGAAACTCTACAACGATTCTAAATTCCTATCCTTTTACACACGCACACACACACTCACACGCTTGCAGAATGCCTGCAGGGCTTCTGTCTTCATGTCCTTTTTATACACACACACAGACACACAACATTGCACAATCTCAAGAGTCCTTTTGATTTCTTGTCCTTTTTACACACACTCACACACACACACACACACACACACCCTTCCAGAATCTCTAGAGGGTTTCTGACATTTTTCTTTTACGCACACACACACCTTTGCAGAAACTATGGAGTGTTTCTGACTTCATGTATCCTTTTTCACACCCCCACACACACGCCCTTGCAGAATTTCTAGAGGGCTTCTGACTTTGTGACCTTATTACACACACACACACTCACATACATAAAACCTTGCAGAATCTCTTGAGAGCTTCATACTTGGTCTCCTTTTTACAAACACACACACACATCATGGCAGAATCTCTAGATGGGTTCTGACATCAGGATCTTTTTACACACACACACACACACACACACACACACACACCTTTGCAGAAACTATGGAGTGTTTCTGACTTCATGTGTCCTTTTTACACACACTCACACACACACACACCATTGCAGAATCTCTTGAGGGCTTCTGATGTCATATCCTTGTTACACACACACACACTTGCATAATCTCTGGGGGTCTGACTTCGTGTCCTTTTTACACACACACACACACTCACACACACACCCTCCCTCACACTGATACTCATACCTTTATTAAATTCCTACAGGGCTTCTGACTTCCTTACCTTTTTACACACACACACACACACACATACTTGCAGAATTCCTGGATGGATTCTTACTTTGTGTCATTTTTGAACACACACACACACACACACACACACCCTTGCAGAATATCTAGAGGGTTTCTGAATGTGTGTCCGTTTTACACACACACACACACACACACACACACACTTTTGCAGAATCAATAGTCGGCTTCAGACTTCGTGTCCTTTTTACAAACACCCCCCCACACACACGCCCTTGCAGAATTTCTAGAGGGCTTCTGAATTTGTGACCTTATTATACACGCACACACTAACACACATAAAACCTTGCAGAATCTCTTGAGAGCTTCATACTTGGTCTCCTTTTTACAAACACACACCCACATCATGGCAGAATCTCTAGATGGCTTCTGACTTCAGGATCTTTTTACACACACTCACACACACACACCATTGCAGAATCTCTTGAGGGCTTCTGATGTCATGTCCTTGTTACACACACGCACACTTGCATAATCTCTGGGGGTCTGACTTCGTGTCCTTTTTACACACACACACAGACTCACACACACACCCTCCCTCACACTGATACTCATACCTTTATTAAATTCCTACAGGGCTTATGACTTCCTTACCTTTTTACACACACACACACACACACACACACATACTTGCAGAATTCCTGGATGGATTCTTACTTTGTGTCATTTTTGAACACACACACACACACACACACACACCCTTGCAGAATATCTAGAGGGTTTCTGAATGTGTGTCCGTTTTACACACACACACACACACACACACACACACACAACCCTACAGAACCTCTGGACGGCTTCAGACTCCATTTCCTTTTTACACACACACACACACACTTTTTGCAGAATCAATAGTCGGCTTCTGACTTAGTGTCCTTTTTACACACACGCACACATACACACATACACACACCTGTGCAGAATCTGTGGAGGACTTCTAACAACAGGTCCTTTTTACACACACACACACACACAAACACACCATTGCAGAATCAATAGAGGGCTTCTGACTTCATGTCCTTTTTACACACACACACACACACACACACACCCTTACAGAACCACTGGAGGGCTTCTGACTTCATGTCCTTTTTACACAAACACACACTCACACACACACCCTCCCTCACACTGATCCTCATAACTTTGGAAAATTCCTAGAGGGCTTCTGACTTCCTTAACTTTTTACACCCCCCCCCCACACACACACACATCCTTGCAGAATTCCTGGATGGATTCTTACTTTGTTTCATTTTTCAACACACACACACACACACACACACCCACAACCTTACAGAACCTCTGACGGCTTCAGACTCCATGTCCTTTTTACACACACACACACACACACACACACACACACACTTTTTGCAGAATCAATAGTCGGCTTCTGACTTAGTGTCCTTTTTACACAAACTCACACATACACACACCTGTGCAGAATCTGTGGAGGACTTCTAACAACAGGTCCTTTTTACACACACACACACACAAACACACCATTGCAGAATCAATAGAGGGCTTCTGACTTCATGTCCTTTTTACACACACACACACACACCCTTACAGAACCTCTGGAGGGCTTCTGATTTCATGTCATTTTTACACACACACACACACACACACACACACACTTTTGCAGAATCAATAGTCGGCTTCTGACTTCGTGTCCTTTTTACAAACACCCCCCCACACACACGCCCTTGCAGAATTTCTAGAGGGCTTCTGACTTTGTGACCTTATTACACACGCACACACTCACACACATAAAACCTTGCAGAATCTCTTGAGAGCTTCATACTTGGTCTCCTTTTTACAAACACACACACACATCATGGCAGAATCTCTAGATGGCTTCTGACTTCAGGATCTTTTTACTCACACACACACACACACACACCTTTGCAGAAACTATGGAGTGTTTCTGACTTCATGTGTCCTTTTTACACACACTCGCACACACACACCCTTGCAGAATCTCTTGAGGGCTTCTGACGTCATGTCCTTGTTACACACACACACACACACACACACACACACACTTGCATAATCTCTGGGTGTCTGACTTCGTGTCCTTTTTACACACACACACACTCACACACACACCCTCCCTCACACTGATACTCATACCTTTGGAAAATTCCTAGAGGGCTTCTGACTTCCTTACCTTTTTACAGACACACACACACACACACATCCTTGCAGAATTCCTGGATGGATTCTTACTTTGTGTCATTTTTCAACACACACACACACACACACACACACACTTGCAGAATATCTAGAGGGTTTCTGAATTTGTGTCCGTTTTACACACACACACACACAGACACACACACACACACCCTTACAGAACCTCTGGACGGCTTCAGACTCCATGTCCTTTTTACACACACACACACACACACACACTTTTTGCAGAATCAATAGTCGGCTTCTGACTTAGTGTCCTTTTTACACACACACACACTCACACACACACCCTCCCTCACACTGATACTCATACCTTTGGAAAATTCCTAGAGGGCTTCTGATTTCCTGTCCTTTTTACACACACACACACACACACACACACACTTCCTTTTAGAATTCCTGGATGGCTTCTTACTTTGTGTCCGTTTTAAACACACACACACACACAGATACACACACCCTTGCAGAAATTCTAGAGGGCTTCGGACTTCGTGTGCTTTTTACGCACGCACACACACACACACACACACACACACACGCACCCTTGCAGAGTCTCTGGAATGCTTCTGACTTCGTGTTCTTTTTACACACACATACTCACTCATACACATAAAACCTTGCAGAATCTCTTGAGAGCTTCGTACTTGGTGTCCTTTTTGCACACACACACACACACACACACACACACACACATACATGCATCCTTGCAGAATAGCAGGAATTCATCTCACGTCATGTAATTTATACACACACACATACACACTCAAACTCATTCCTTTGCAAAATCACTTGAGGGTTTCTTACTTCGTGTTCTTTTTACAAACATACTCACACACACAGACACACCCTTGCAGGATCTCTAGAGGGCTTCTGACGTGGTGTCCTTTTTACACACTCGCACACAGACACACATACACACACCTGTGCAGAATCTCTGGAGGACTTCTAACAACATGTCGTTTATAAACACACACACACACACATCCCTTGCAGAATCTCTAGAGGGATTCAGACTTCGTGTCCTTTTTACACACACACACACACATCCTTGCAGAAACTCTACAACGATTCTAAATTCCTATCCTTTTACACACGCACACACACACTCACACGCTTGCAGAATGCCTGCAGGGCTTCTGTCTTCATGTCCTTTTTATACACACACACAGACACACAACATTGCACAATCTCAAGAGTCCTTTTGATTTCTTGTCCTTTTTACACACACTCACACACACACACACACACACACACCCTTCCAGAATCTCTAGAGGGTTTCTGACATTTTTCTTTTACGCACACACACACCTTTGCAGAAACTATGGAGTGTTTCTGACTTCATGTATCCTTTTTCACACCCCCACACACACGCCCTTGCAGAATTTCTAGAGGGCTTCTGACTTTGTGACCTTATTACACACACACACACTCACATACATAAAACCTTGCAGAATCTCTTGAGAGCTTCATACTTGGTCTCCTTTTTACAAACACACACACACATCATGGCAGAATCTCTAGATGGCTTCTGACATCAGGATCTTTTTACACACACACACACACACACACACACCTTTGCAGAAACTATGGAGTGTTTCTGACTTCATGTGTCCTTTTTACACACACTCACACACACACACACCATTGCAGAATCTCTTGAGGGCTTCTGATGTCATCTCCTTGTTACACACACACACACACTTGCATAATCTCTGGGGGTCTGACTTCGTGTCCTTTTTACACACACACACACACTCACACACACACCCTCCCTCACACTGATACTCATACCTTTATTAAATTCCTACAGGGCTTCTGACTTCCTTACCTTTTTACACACACACACACACACACACACTTGCATAATCTCTGGGTGTCTGACTTCGTGTCCTTTTTACACACACACACACACACACACTTGCAGAATATCTAGAGGGTTTCTGAATTTGTGTCCGTTTTACACACACACACACACACACACAGACACACACACACACACCCTTACAGAACCTCTGGACGGCTTCAGACTCCATGTCCTTTTTACACACACACACACACACACACACACATTTGCAGAATCAATAGTCGGCTTCTGACTTAGTGTCCTTTTTACACACACACACACTCACACACACACCCTCCCTCACACTGATACTCATACCTTTGGAAAATTCCTAGAGGGCTTCTGATTTCCTGTCCTTTTTACACACACACACACACACACACACACACACACACACACTTCCTTGCAGAATTCCTGGATGGCTTCTTACTTTGTGTCCGTTTTAAACACACACACACACACAGATACACACACCCTTGCAGAAATTCTAGAGGGCTTCGGACTTCGTGTGCTTTTTACGCACGCACACACACACACACACACACACACGCACCCTTGCAGAGTCTCTGGAATGCTTCTGACTTCGTTTTCTTTTTACACACACACACTCATACACATAAAACCTTGCAGAATCTCTTGAGAGCTTCGTACTTGGTGTCCGTTTTACACACACACACACACACACACAACCCTACAGAACCTCTGGACGGCTTCAGACTCCATGTCTTTTTACACACACACACACTTTTTGCAGAATCAATAGTCGGCTTCTGACTTAGTGTCCTTTTTACACACACGCACACATACTCACATACACACACCTGTGCAGAATCTGTGGAGGACTTCTAACAACAGGTCCTTTTTACACACACACACACACAAACACACCATTGCAGAATCAATAGAGGGCTTCTGACTTCATGTCCTTTTTACACACACACACACACACCCTTACAGAACCTCTGGAGGGCTTCTGATTTCATGTCATTTTTACACACACACACACACACACACACACACACTTTTGCAGAATCAATAGTCGGCTTCTGACTTCGTGTCCTTTTTACAAACACCCCCCCACACACACGCCCTTGCAGAATTTCTAGAGGGCTTCTGACTTTGTGACCTTATTACACACGCACACACTCACACACATAAAACCTTGCAGAATCTCTTGAGAGCTTCATACTTGGTCTCCTTTTTACAAACACACACACACATCATGGCAGAATCTCTAGATGGCTTCTGACTTCAGGATCTTTTTACTCACACACACACACACACACACCTTTGCAGAAACTATGGAGTGTTTCTGACTTCATGTGTCCTTTTTACACACACTCGCACACACACACCCTTGCAGAATCTCTTGAGGGCTTCTGACGTCATGTCCTTGTTACACACACACACACACACACACACACACACACACTTGCATAATCTCTGGGTGTCTGACTTCGTGTCCTTTTTACACACACACACACTCACACACACACCCTCCCTCACACTGATACTCATACCTTTGGAAAATTCCTAGAGGGCTTCTGACTTCCTTACCTTTTTACAGACACACACACACACACACATCCTTGCAGAATTCCTGGATGGATTCTTACTTTGTGTCATTTTTCAACACACACACACACACACACACACACACTTGCAGAATATCTAGAGGGTTTCTGAATTTGTGTCCGTTTTACACACACACACACACAGACACACACACACACACCCTTACAGAACCTCTGGACGGCTTCAGACTCCATGTCCTTTTTACACACACACACACACACACACACTTTTTGCAGAATCAATAGTCGGCTTCTGACTTAGTGTCCTTTTTACACACACACACACTCACACACACACCCTCCCTCACACTGATACTCATACCTTTGGAAAATTCCTAGAGGGCTTCTGATTTCCTGTCCTTTTTACACACACACACACACACACACACACACTTCCTTTTAGAATTCCTGGATGGCTTCTTACTTTGTGTCCGTTTTAAACACACACACACACACAGATACACACACCCTTGCAGAAATTCTAGAGGGCTTCGGACTTCGTGTGCTTTTTACGCACGCACACACACACACACACACACACACACACGCACCCTTGCAGAGTCTCTGGAATGCTTCTGACTTCGTGTTCTTTTTACACACACATACTCACTCATACACATAAAACCTTGCAGAATCTCTTGAGAGCTTCGTACTTGGTGTCCTTTTTGCACACACACACACACACACACACACACACATACATGCATCCTTGCAGAATAGCAGGAATTCATCTCACGTCATGTAATTTATACACACACACATACACACTCAAACTCATTCCTTTGCAAAATCACTTGAGGGTTTCTTACTTCGTGTTCTTTTTACAAACATACTCACACACACAGACACACCCTTGCAGGATCTCTAGAGGGCTTCTGACGTGGTGTCCTTTTTACACACTCGCACACAGACACACATACACACACCTGTGCAGAATCTCTGGAGGACTTCTAACAACATGTCGTTTATAAACACACACACACACACATCCCTTGCAGAATCTCTAGAGGGATTCAGACTTCGTGTCCTTTTTACACACACACACACACACATCCTTGCAGAAACTCTACAACGATTCTAAATTCCTATCCTTTTACACACGCACACACACACTCACACGCTTGCAGAATGCCTGCAGGGCTTCTGTCTTCATGTCCTTTTTATACACACACACAGACACACAACATTGCACAATCTCAAGAGTCCTTTTGATTTCTTGTCCTTTTTACACACACTCACACACACACACACACACACACACCCTTCCAGAATCTCTAGAGGGTTTCTGACATTTTTCTTTTACGCACACACACACCTTTGCAGAAACTATGGAGTGTTTCTGACTTCATGTATCCTTTTTCACACCCCCACACACACGCCCTTGCAGAATTTCTAGAGGGCTTCTGACTTTGTGACCTTATTACACACACACACACTCACATACATAAAACCTTGCAGAATCTCTTGAGAGCTTCATACTTGGTCTCCTTTTTACAAACACACACACACATCATGGCAGAATCTCTAGATGGCTTCTGACATCAGGATCTTTTTACACACACACACACACACACACACACCTTTGCAGAAACTATGGAGTGTTTCTGACTTCATGTGTCCTTTTTACACACACTCACACACACACACACCATTGCAGAATCTCTTGAGGGCTTCTGATGTCATCTCCTTGTTACACACACACACACACTTGCATAATCTCTGGGGGTCTGACTTCGTGTCCTTTTTACACACACACACACACTCACACACACACCCTCCCTCACACTGATACTCATACCTTTATTAAATTCCTACAGGGCTTCTGACTTCCTTACCTTTTTACACACACACACACACACACACTTGCATAATCTCTGGGTGTCTGACTTCGTGTCCTTTTTACACACACACACACACACACACACTTGCAGAATATCTAGAGGGTTTCTGAATTTGTGTCCGTTTTACACACACACACACACACACACAGACACACACACACACACCCTTACAGAACCTCTGGACGGCTTCAGACTCCATGTCCTTTTTACACACACACACACACACACACACACACATTTGCAAAATCAATAGTCGGCTTCTGACTTAGTGTCCTTTTTACACACACACACACTCACACACACACCCTCCCTCACACTGATACTCATACCTTTGGAAAATTCCTAGAGGGCTTCTGATTTCCTGTCCTTTTTACACACACACACACACACACACACACACACACACACACACTTCCTTGCAGAATTCCTGGATGGCTTCTTACTTTGTGTCCGTTTTAAACACACACACACACACAGATACACACACCCTTGCAGAAATTCTAGAGGGCTTCGGACTTCGTGTGCTTTTTACGCACGCACACACACACACACACACACACACGCACCCTTGCAGAGTCTCTGGAATGCTTCTGACTTCGTTTTCTTTTTACACACACACACTCATACACATAAAACCTTGCAGAATCTCTTGAGAGCTTCGTACTTGGTGTCCGTTTTACACACACACACACACACACACAACCCTACAGAACCTCTGGACGGCTTCAGACTCCATGTCTTTTTACACACACACACACTTTTTGCAGAATCAATAGTCGGCTTCTGACTTAGTGTCCTTTTTACACACACGCACACATACTCACATACACACACCTGTGCAGAATCTGTGGAGGACTTCTAACAACAGGTCCTTTTTACACACACACACACACACACAAAAACACACCATTGCAGAATCAATAGAGGGCTTCTGACTTCATGTCCTTTTTACACACACACACACACACACACACCCTTACAGAACCACTGGAGGGCTTCTGACTTCATGTCCTTTTTACACACACACACACACACACCCTTACAGAACCTCTGGAGGGATTCTGATTTCATGTCTTTTTACACACACACACACACTTTTGCAGAATCAATAGTCGGCTTCTGACTTCGTGTCCTTTTTACAAACACCCACACACACACGCCCTTGCAGAATTTCTAGAGGGTTTCTGAATTTGTGACCTTATTACACACGCACACACTCACACACATAAAACCTTGCAGAATCTCTTGAGAGCTTCATAATTGGTCTCCTTTTTACAAACACACACACACACATCAGGGCAGAATCTCTAGATGGCTTCTGACTTCAGGATCTTTTTACACACACACACACACACACACACACACACACACCTTTGCAGAAACTATGGAGTGTTTCTGACTTCATGTGTCCTTTTTACACACACTCACACACACACACCCTTGCAGAATCTCTTGAGGGCTTCTGACGTCATGTCCTTGTTACACACACACACACACACACACTTGCATAATCTCTGGGGGTCTGACTTCGTGTCCTTTTTACACACACACACACTCACACACACACCCTCCCTCACACTGATCCTCATACCTTTGGAAAATTCCTAGAGAGCTTCTGACTTCCTTACCTTTTTACACACACACACACACACACACACACATCCTTGCAGAATTCCTGGATGGATTCTTACTTTGTTTCATTTTTCAACACACACACACACACACACACACACACAACCTTACAGAACCTCTGGACGGCTTCAGACTCCATGTCCTTTTTACACACACACACACACACACACACACTTTTTGCAGAATCAATAGTCGGCTTCTGACTTAGTGTCCTTTTTACACAAACGCACACATACACACACCTGTGCAGAATCTGTGGAGGACTTCTAACAACACGTCCTTTTTACACACACACACACACACACAAACACACCATTGCAGAATCAATAGAGGGCTTCTGACTTCATGTCCTTTTTACACACACACACACACACCCTTATAGAACCTCTGGAGGGCTTCTGATTTCATGTCATTTTTACACACACACACACACACTCACACTTTTGCAGAATCAATAGTCGGCTTCTGACTTTGTGTCCTTTTTACAAACACCCCCACACACACACGCCCTTGCAGAATTTCTAGAGGGCTTCTGACTTTGTGACCTTATTACACACGCACACACTAACACACATAAAACCTTGCAGAATCTCTTGAGAGCTTCATACTTGGTCTCCTTTTTACAAACACACACACACACATCATGGCAGAATCTCTAGATGGCTTCTGACTTCAGGATCTTTTTACACACACAAACACACACACCTTTGCAGAAACTATGGAGTGTTTCTGACTTCATGTGTCCTTTTTACACACACTCGCACACACACACCCTTGCAGAATCTCTTGAGGGCTTCTGACGTCATGTCCTTGTTACACACACACACACACACACTTGCATAATCTCTGGGTGTCTGACTTCGTGTCCTTTTTACACACACACACACACACACTCACACACACACCCTCCCTCACACTGATACTCATACCTTTGGAAAATTCCTAGAGGGCTTCTGACTTCCTTACCTTTTTACCCCCCCCCCACACACACACACATCCTTGCAGAATTCCTGGATGGATTCTTACTTTGTGTCATTTTTCAACACACACACACACACTTGCAGAATATCTAGAGGGTTTCTGAATTTGTGTCCGTTTTACACACACACACACACACACACCCACAATCTTACAGAACCTCTGGACGGCTTCAGACTCCATGTCCTTTTTACACACACACACACACACACACACACACTTTTTGCAGAATCAATAGTCGGCTTCTGACTTAGTGTCCTTTTTACACACACACACTCACACACACACCCTCCCTCACACTGATACTCATACCTTTATTAAATTCCTACAGGGCTTCTGACTTCCTTACCTTTTTACACACACTCACACACACACACATACTTGCAGAATTCCTGGATGGATTCTTACTTTGTGTCATTTTTGAACACACACACACACACACACACACACACACACACACCCTTGCAGAATATCTAGAGGGTTTCTGAATGTGTGTCCGTTTTACACACACACACACACACACACACACACACCCACAACCCTACAGAACCTCTGGACGGCTTCAGACTCCATTTCCTTTTTACACACACACACACACACACACACTTTTTGCAGAATCAATACTCGGCTTCTGACTTAGTGTCCTTTTTACACACACGCACACATACACACATACACACACCTGTGCAGAATCTGTGGAGGACTTCTAACAACAGGTCCTTTTTACGCACACACACAAACACACCATTGCAGAATCAATAGAGGGCTTCTGACTTCATGTCCTTTTTACACACACACACACACACACACACACACACCCTTACAGAACCACTGGAGGGCTTCTGACTTCATGTCCTTTTTACACACACACTCACACACACACCCTCCCTCACACTGATCCTCATACCTTTGGAAAATTCCTAGAGGGCTTCTGACTTCCTTACCTTTTTACCCCCCCCCCACACACACACACATCCTTGCAGAATTCCTGGATGGATTTTTACTTTGTTTCATTTTTCAACACACACACACACACACACACCCACAACCTTACAGAACCTCTGGACGGCTTCAGACTCCATGTCCTTTTTACACACACACACACACACACTTTTTGCAGAATCAATAGTCGGCTTCTGACTTAGTGTCCTTTTTACACAAACTCACACATACACACACCTGTGCAGAATCTGTGGAGGACTTCTAACAACAGGTCCTTTTTACACACACACACACACAAACACACCATTGCAGAATCAATAGAGGGCTTCTGACTTCATGTCCTTTTTACACACACACACACACACCCTTACAGACCCTCTGGAGGGCTTCTGATTTCATGTCATTTTTACACACACACACACACACACACACTTTTGCAGAATCAATAGTCGGCTTCTGACTTCGTGTCCTTTTTACAAACACCCCCACACACACACGCCCTTGCAGAATTTCTAGAGGGCTTCTGACTTTGTGACCTTATTACACACGCACACACTCACACACATAAAACCTTGCAGAATCTCTTGAGAGCTTCATACTTGGTCTCCTTTTTACAAACACACACACACATCATGGCAGAATCTCTAGATGGCTTCTGACTTCAGGATCTTTTTACACACACACACACACACACACACACACACACACACACACCTTTGCAGAAACTATGGAGTGTTTCTGACTTCATGTGTCCTTTTTACACACACTCGCACACACACACCCTTGCAGAATCTCTTGAGGGCTTCTGACGTCATGTCCTTGTTACACACACACACACACACACACTTGCATAATCTCTGGGTGTCTGACTTCGAGTCCTTTTTACACACACACACACACTCACACACACACCCTCCCTCACACTGATACTCATACCTTTGGAAAATTCCTAGAGGGCTTCTGACTTCCTTACCTTTTTACACACACACACACACACACACATCCTTGCAGAATTCCTGGATGGATTCTTACTTTGTGTCATTTTTCAACACACGCACACACACACACACTTGCAGAATATCTAGAGGGTTTCTGAATTTGTGTCCGTTTTACACACACACACACACACACACACACACACACACACACACACCCTTACAGAACCTCTGGACGGCTTCAGACTCCATGTCCTTTTTACACACACACACACACACACACACTTTTTGCAGAATCAATAGTCGGCTTCTGACTTAGTGTCCTTTTTACACACACACACACTCACACACACACCCTCCCTCACACTGATACTCATACCTTTGGAAAATTCCTAGAGGGCTTCTGATTTCCTGTCCTTTTTACACACACACACGCACCCTTGCAGAGTCTCTGGAATGCTTCTGACTTCGTGTTCTTTTTACACACACACACACTCATACACATAAAACCTTGCAGAATCTCTTGAGAGCTTCGTACTTGGTGTCCTTTTTGCACACACACACACACACACACACACACATACATGCATCCTTGCAGAATAGCAGGAATTCATCTCACGTCATGTAATTTATACACACACACATACACACTCAAACTCATTCCTTTGCAAAATCACTTGAGGGTTTCTTACTTTGTGTTCTTTTTACAAACATACTCACACACACAGACACACACTTGCAGGATCTCTAGAGGGCTTCTGACGTGGTGTCCTTTTTACACACTCGCACACAGACACACATACACACACCTGTGCAGAATCTCTGGAGGACTTCTAACAACATGTCGTTTATAAACACACACACACACATCCCTTGCAGAATCTCTAGAGGGATTCAGACTTCGTGTCCTTTTTACACACACACACATCCTTGCAGAAACTCTACAACGATTCTAAATTCCTATCCTTTTACACACGCACACACACACTCACACGCTTGCAGAATGCCTGCAGGGCTTCTGTCTTCATGTCCTTTTTATACACACACACAGACACACAACATTGCACAATCTCTAGAGTCCTTTTGATTTCTTGTCCTTTTTACACACACTCACACACACACACACACACACACACCCTTCCAGAATCTCTAGAGGGTTTCTGACATTTTTCTTTTACGCACACACACACCTTTGCAGAAACTATGGAGTGTTTCTGACTTCATGTATCCTTTTTCACACCCCCACACACACGCCCTTGCAGAATTTCTAGAGGGCTTCTGACTTTGTGACCTTATTACACACACACACACTCACACACATAAAACCTTGCAGAATCTCTTGAGAGCTTCATACTTGGTCTCCTTTTTACAAACACACACACACATCATGGCAGAATCTCTAGATGGGTTCTGACATCAGGATCTTTTTACACACACACACACACACACACACACACACACCTTTGCAGAAACTATGGAGTGTTTCTGACTTCATGTGTCCTTTTTAAACACACTCACACACACACACCATTGCAGAATCTCTTGAGGGCTTCTGATGTCATGTCCTTGTTACACACACACACACACACACTTGCATAATCTCTGGGTGTCTGACTTCGTGTCCTTTTTACACACACACACACACTCACACACACACCCTCCCTCACACTGATACTCATACCTTTATTAAATTCCTACAGGGCTTCTGACTTCCTTACCTTTTTACACACACACACACACACACACATACTTGCAGAATTGCTGGATGGATTCTTACTTTGTGTCCTTTTTGAACACACACACACACACACACACACACCCTTGCAGAATATCTAGAGGGTTTCTGAATGTGTGTCCGTTTTACACACACACACACACACACACACCCACAACCCTACAGAACCTCTGGACGGCTTCAGACTCCATGTCTTTTTACACACACACACACACTTTTTGCAGAATCAATAGTCAGCTTCTGACTTAGTGTCCTTTTTACACACACACACACTCACACACACACCCTCCCTCACACTGATACTCATACCTTTATTAAATTCCTACAGGGCTTCTGACTTCCTTACCTTTTTACACACACTCACACACACACACATACTTGCAGAATTCCTGGTTGGATTCTTACTTTGTGTCATTTTTGAACACACACACACACACACCCTTGCAGAATATCTAGAGGGTTTCTGAATGTGTGTCCGTTTTACACACACACACACACACACACACACACACAACCCTACAGAACCTCTGGACGGCTTCAGACTCCATGTCTTTTTACACACACACACACACACACTTTTTGCAGAATCAATAGTCAGCTTCTGACTTAGTGTCCTTTTTACACACACGCACACATACTCACATACACACACCTGTGCAGAATCTGTGGAGGACTTCTAACAACAGGTCCTTTTTACACACACACACACACACAAAAACACACCATTGCAGAATCAATAGAGGGCTTCTGACTTCATGTCCTTTTTACACACACACACACACACACACACACCCTTACAGAACCACTGGAGGGCTTCTGACTTCATGTCCTTTTTACACACACACACACACACACACACCCTTACAGAACCTCTGGAGGGATTCTGATTTCATGTCTTTTTACACACACACACACACTTTTGCAGAATCAATAGTCGGCTTCTGACTTCGTGTCCTTTTTACAAACACCCACACACACACGCCCTTGCAGAATTTCTAGAGGGTTTCTGAATTTGTGACCTTATTACACACGCACACACTCACACACATAAAACCTTGCAGAATCTCTTGAGAGCTTCATAATTGGTCTCCTTTTTACAAACACACACACACACATCAGGGCAGAATCTCTAGATGGCTTCTGACTTCAGGATCTTTTTACACACACACACACACACACACACACACACACACCTTTGCAGAAACTATGGAGTGTTTCTGACTTCATGTGTCCTTTTTACACACACTCACACACACACACCCTTGCAGAATCTCTTGAGGGCTTCTGACGTCATGTCCTTGTTACACACACACACACACACACTTGCATAATCTCTGGGGGTCTGACTTCGTGTCCTTTTTACACACACACACACTCACACACACACCCTCCCTCACACTGATCCTCATACCTTTGGAAAATTCCTAGAGTGCTTCTGACTTCCTTACCTTTTTACACACACACACACACACACACACATCCTTGCAGAATTCCTGGATGGATTCTTACTTTGTTTCATTTTTCAACACACACACACACACACACACACACACAACCTTACAGAACCTCTGGACGGCTTCAGACTCCATGTCCTTTTTACACACACACACACACACACACTTTTTGCAGAATCAATAGTCGGCTTCTGACTTAGTGTCCTTTTTACACAAACGCACACATACACACACCTGTGCAGAATCTGTGGAGGACTTCTAACAACACGTCCTTTTTACACACACACACACACACACAAACACACCATTGCAGAATCAATAGAGGGCTTCTGACTTCATGTCCTTTTTACACACACACACACACACCCTTATAGAACCTCTGGAGGGCTTCTGATTTCATGTCATTTTTACACACACACACACACACTCACACTTTTGCAGAATCAATAGTCGGCTTCTGACTTTGTGTCCTTTTTACAAACACCCCCACACACACACGCCCTTGCAGAATTTCTAGAGGGCTTCTGACTTTGTGACCTTATTACACACGCACACACTAACACACATAAAACCTTGCAGAATCTCTTGAGAGCTTCATACTTGGTCTCCTTTTTACAAACACACACACACACATCATGGCAGAATCTCTAGATGGCTTCTGACTTCAGGATCTTTTTACACACACAAACACACACACCTTTGCAGAAACTATGGAGTGTTTCTGACTTCATGTGTCCTTTTTACACACACTCGCACACACACACCCTTGCAGAATCTCTTGAGGGCTTCTGACGTCATGTCCTTGTTACACACACACACACACACACTTGCATAATCTCTGGGTGTCTGACTTCGTGTCCTTTTTACACACACACACACACACACTCACACACACACCCTCCCTCACACTGATACTCATACCTTTGGAAAATTCCTAGAGGGCTTCTGACTTCCTTACCTTTTTACCCCCCCCCCCCACACACACACATCCTTGCAGAATTCCTGGATGGATTCTTACTTTGTGTCATTTTTCAACACACACACACACACTTGCAGAATATCTAGAGGGTTTCTGAATTTGTGTCCGTTTTACACACACACACACACACACACCCACAACCTTACAGAACCTCTGGACGGCTTCAGACTCCATGTCCTTTTTACACACACACACACACACACACACACACTTTTTGCAGAATCAATAGTCGGCTTCTGACTTAGTGTCCTTTTTACACACACACACTCACACACACACCCTCCCTCACACTGATACTCATACCTTTATTAAATTCCTACAGGGCTTCTGACTTCCTTACCTTTTTACACACACTCACACACACACACATACTTGCAGAATTCCTGGATGGATTCTTACTTTGTGTCATTTTTGAACACACACACACACACACACACACACACCCTTGCAGAATATCTAGAGGGTTTCTGAATGTGTGTCCGTTTTACACACACACACACACACACACACACACCCACAACCCTACAGAACCTCTGGACGGCTTCAGACTCCATTTCCTTTTTACACACACACACACACACACACACACTTTTTGCAGAATCAATACTCGGCTTCTGACTTAGTGTCCTTTTTACACACACGCACACATACACACATACACACACCTGTGCAGAATCTGTGGAGGACTTCTAACAACAGGTCCTTTTTACGCACACACACAAACACACCATTGCAGAATCAATAGACGGCTTCTGACTTCATGTCCTTTTTACACACACACACACACACACACACACACACACACACACCCTTACAGAACCACTGGAGGGCTTCTGACTTCATGTCCTTTTTACACACACACTCACACACACACCCTCCCTCACACTGATCCTCATACCTTTGGAAAATTCCTAGAGGGCTTCTGACTTCCTTACCTTTTTACCCCCCCCCCCACACACACACATCCTTGCAGAATTCCTGGATGGATTTTTACTTTGTTTCATTTTTCAACACACACACACACACACACACCCACAACCTTACAGAACCTCTGGACGGCTTCAGACTCCATGTCCTTTTTACACACACACACACACACACTTTTTGCAGAATCAATAGTCGGCTTCTGACTTAGTGTCCTTTTTACACAAACTCACACATACACACACCTGTGCAGAATCTGTGGAGGACTTCTAACAACAGGTCCTTTTTACACACACACACACACAAACACACCATTGCAGAATCAATAGAGGGCTTCTGACTTCATGTCCTTTTTACACACACACACACACACACACCCTTACAGACCCTCTGGAGGGCTTCTGATTTCATGTCATTTTTACACACACACACACACACACACTTTTGCAGAATCAATAGTCGGCTTCTGACTTCGTGTCCTTTTTACAAACACCCCACACACACACGCCCTTGCAGAATTTCTAGAGGGCTTCTGACTTTGTGACCTTATTACACACGCACACACTCACACACATAAAACCTTGCAGAATCTCTTGAGAGCTTCATACTTGGTCTCCTTTTTACAAACACACACACACATCATGGCAGAATCTCTAGATGGCTTCTGACTTCAGGATCTTTTTACACACACACACACACACACACACACCTTTGCAGAAACTATGGAGTGTTTCTGACTTCATGTGTCCTTTTTACACACACTCGCACACACACACCCTTGCAGAATCTCTTGAGGGCTTCTGACGTCATGTCCTTGTTACACACACACACACACACACACTTGCATAATCTCTGGGTGTCTGACTTCGAGTCCTTTTTACACACACACACACACTCACACACACACCCTCCCTCACACTGATACTCATACCTTTGGAAAATTCCTAGAGGGCTTCTGACTTCCTTACCTTTTTACACACACACACACACACACACACACACACATCCTTGCAGAATTCCTGGATGGATTCTTACTTTGTGTCATTTTTCAACACACGCACACACACACACACTTGCAGAATATCTAGAGGGTTTCTGAATTTGTGTCCGTTTTACACACACACACACACACACACACACACACACACCCTTACAGAACCTCTGGACGGCTTCAGACTCCATGTCCTTTTTACACACACACACACACACACACACACACTTTTTGCAGAATCAATAGTCGGCTTCTGACTTAGTGTCCTTTTTACACACACACACACTCACACACACACCCTCCCTCACACTGATACTCATACCTTTGGAAAATTCCTAGAGGGCTTCTGATTTCCTGTCCTTTTTACACACACACACGCACCCTTGCAGAGTCTCTGGAATGCTTCTGACTTCGTGTTCTTATTACACACACACACACTCATACACATAAAACCTTGCAGAATCTCTTGAGAGCTTCGTACTTGGTGTCCTTTTTACACACACTCACACACACACACACCATTGCAGAATCTCTTGAGGGCTTCTGATGTCATCTCCTTGTTACACACACACACACACTTGCATAATCTCTGGGGGTCTGACTTCGTGTCCTTTTTACACACACACACACACTCACACACACACCCTCCCTCACACTGATACTCATACCTTTATTAAATTCCTACAGGGCTTCTGACTTCCTTACCTTTTTACACACACACACACACACACACACACTTGCATAATCTCTGGGTGTCTGACTTCGTGTCCTTTTTACACACACACACACACGCTCACACACACACCCTCCCTCACACTGATACTCATACCTTTGGAAAATTCCTAGAGGGCTTCTGACTTCCTTACCTTTTTACACACACACACACACACACACACATCCTTGCAGAATTCCTGGATGGATTCTTACTTTGTGTCATTTTTCAACACACACACACACACACACACTTGCAGAATATCTAGAGGGTTTCTGAATTTGTGTCCGTTTTACACACACACACACACACACAGACACACACACACACACCCTTACAGAACCTCTGGACGGCTTCAGACTCCATGTCCTTTTTACACACACACACACACACACACACATTTGCAGAATCAATAGTCGGCTTCTGACTTAGTGTCCTTTTTACACACACACACACTCACACACACACCCTCCCTCACACTGATACTCATACCTTTGGAAAATTCCTAGAGGGCTTCTGATTTCCTGTCCTTTTTACACACACACACACACACACACACACACACACACACACACTTCCTTGCAGAATTCCTGGATGGCTTCTTACTTTGTGTCCGTTTTAAAACACACACACACACACAGATACACACACCCTTGCAGAAATTCTAGAGGGCTTCGGACTTCGTGTGCTTTTTACGCACGCACACACACACACACACACACACACGCACCCTTGCAGAGTCTCTGGAATGCTTCTGACTTCGTTTTCTTTTTACACACACACACTCATACACATAAAACCTTGCAGAATCTCTTGAGAGCTTCGTACTTGGTGTCCGTTTTACACACACACACACACACACACAACCCTACAGAACCTCTGGACGGCTTCAGACTCCATGTCTTTTTAAACACACACACACTTTTTGCAGAATCAATAGTCGGCTTCTGACTTAGTGTCCTTTTTACACACACGCACACATACTCACATACACACACCTGTGCAGAATCTGTGGAGGACTTCTAACAACAGGTCCTTTTTACACACAAACACACACACACAAAAACACACCATTGCAGAATCAATAGAGGGCTTCTGACTTCATGTCCTTTTTACACACACACACACACACACACACCCTTACAGAACCACTGGAGGGCTTCTGACTTCATGTCCTTTTTACACACACACACACACACACCCTTACAGAACCTCTGGAGGGATTCTGATTTCATGTCTTTTTACACACACACACACACTTTTGCAGAATCAATAGTCGGCTTCTGACTTCGTGTCCTTTTTACAAACACCCACACACACACGCCCTTGCAGAATTTCTAGAGGGTTTCTGAATTTGTGACCTTATTACACACGCACACACTCACACACATAAAACCTTGCAGAATCTCTTGAGAGCTTCATAATTGGTCTCCTTTTTACAAACACACACACACACATCAGGGCAGAATCTCTAGATGGCTTCTGACTTCAGGATCTTTTTACACACACACACACACACACACACACACCTTTGCAGAAACTATGGAGTGTTTCTGACTTCATGTGTCCTTTTTACACACACTCACACACACACACCCTTGCAGAATCTCTTGAGGGCTTCTGACGTCATGTCCTTGTTACACACACACACACACACACTTGCATAATCTCTGGGGGTCTGACTTCGTGTCCTTTTTACACACACACACACTCACACACACACCCTCCCTCACACTGATCCTCATACCTTTGGAAAATTCCTAGAGAGCTTCTGACTTCCTTACCTTTTTACACACACACACACACACACACACACACATCCTTGCAGAATTCCTGGATGGATTCTTACTTTGTTTCATTTTTCAACACACACACACACACACACACACACACACACACAACCTTACAGAACCTCTGGACGGCTTCAGACTCCATGTCCTTTTTACACACACACACACACACACACTTTTTGCAGAATCAATAGTCGGCTTCTGACTTAGTGTCCTTTTTACACAAACGCACACATACACACACCTGTGCAGAATCTGTGGAGGACTTCTAACAACACGTCCTTTTTACACACACACACACACACACAAACACACCATTGCAGAATCAATAGAGGGCTTCTGACTTCATGTCCTTTTTACACACACACACACACACCCTTATAGAACCTCTGGAGGGCTTCTGATTTCATGTCATTTTTACACACACACACACACTCACACTTTTGCAGAATCAATAGTCGGCTTCTGACTTTGTGTCCTTTTTACAAACACCCCCACACACACACGCCCTTGCAGAATTTCTAGAGGGCTTCTGACTTTGTGACCTTATTACACACGCACACACTAACACACATAAAACCTTGCAGAATCTCTTGAGAGCTTCATACTTGGTCTCCTTTTTACAAACACACACACACACATCATGGCAGAATCTCTAGATGGCTTCTGACTTCAGGATCTTTTTACACACACAACACACACACCTTTGCAGAAACTATGGAGTGTTTCTGACTTCATGTGTCCTTTTTACACACACTCGCACACACACACCCTTGCAGAATCTCTTGAGGGCTTCTGACGTCATGTCCTTGTTACACACACACACACACACACTTGCATAATCTCTGGGTGTCTGACTTCGTGTCCTTTTTACACACACACACACACACACTCACACACACACCCTCCCTCACACTGATACTCATACCTTTGGAAAATTCCTAGAGGGCTTCTGACTTCCTTACCTTTTTACCCCCCCCCCCCACACACACATCCTTGCAGAATTCCTGGATGGATTCTTACTTTGTGTCATTTTTCAACACACACACACACACTTGCAGAATATCTAGAGGGTTTCTGAATTTGTGTCCGTTTTACACACACACACACACACACACCCACAACCTTACAGAACCTCTGGACGGCTTCAGACTCCATGTCCTTTTTACACACACACACACACACACACACACTTTTTGCAGAATCAATAGTCGGCTTCTGACTTAGTGTCCTTTTTACACACACACACTCACACACACACCCTCCCTCACACTGATACTCATACCTTTATTAAATTCCTACAGGGCTTCTGACTTCCTTACCTTTTTACACACACTCACACACACACACATACTTGCAGAATTCCTGGATGGATTCTTACTTTGTGTCATTTTTGAACACACACACACACACACACACACACACACCCTTGCAGAATATCTAGAGGGTTTCTGAATGTGTGTCCGTTTTACACACACACACACACACACACACACACACACCCACAACCCTACAGAACCTCTGGACGGCTTCAGACTCCATTTCCTTTTTACACACACACACACACACACACACACTTTTTGCAGAATCAATACTCGGCTTCTGACTTAGTGTCCTTTTTACACACACGCACACATACACACATACACACACCTGTGCAGAATCTGTGGAGGACTTCTAACAACAGGTCCTTTTTACGCACACACACAAACACACCATTGCAGAATCAATAGAGGGCTTCTGACTTCATGTCCTTTTTACACACACACACACACACACACACACACACACCCTTACAGAACCACTGGAGGGCTTCTGACTTCATGTCCTTTTTACACACACACTCACACACACACCCTCCCTCACACTGATCCTCATACCTTTGGAAAATTCCTAGAGGGCTTCTGACTTCCTTACCTTTTTACCCCCCCCCACACACACACACATCCTTGCAGAATTCCTGG
The DNA here is from genome assembly GCF_050624435.1 of Tenrec ecaudatus. Lineage (NCBI taxonomy): Eukaryota > Metazoa > Chordata > Mammalia > Afrosoricida > Tenrecidae > Tenrec > Tenrec ecaudatus. The sequence goes on along the minus strand of NC_134533.1, from coordinate 132,820,260 downwards.
ATGGATTTTTACTTTGTTTCATTTTTCAACACACACACACACACACACACACACCCACAACCTTACAGAACCTCTGGACGGCTTCAGACTCCATGTCCTTTTTACACACACACACACACACACACTTTTTGCAGAATCAATAGTCGGCTTCTGACTTAGTGTCCTTTTTACACAAACTCACACATACACACACCTGTGCAGAATCTGTGGAGGACTTCTAACAACAGGTCCTTTTTACACACACACACACACAAACACACCATTGCAGAATCAATAGAGGGCTTCTGACTTCATGTCCTTTTTACACACACACACACACACCCTTACAGACCCTCTGGAGGGCTTCTGATTTCATGTCATTTTTACACACACACACACACACACACTTTTGCAGAATCAATAGTCGGCTTCTGACTTCGTGTCCTTTTTACAAACACCCCCACACACACACGCCCTTGCAGAATTTCTAGAGGGCTTCTGACTTTGTGACCTTATTACACACGCACACACTCACACACATAAAACCTTGCAGAATCTCTTGAGAGCTTCATACTTGGTCTCCTTTTTACAAACACACACACACATCATGGCAGAATCTCTAGATGGCTTCTGACTTCATTATCTTTTTACACACACACACACACACACACACACACACACACCTTTGCAGAAACTATGGAGTGTTTCTGACTTCATGTGTCCTTTTTACACACACTCGCACACACACACCCTTGCAGAATCTCTTGAGGGCTTCTGACGTCATGTCCTTGTTACACACACACACACACACACACACACTTGCATAATCTCTGGGTGTCTGACTTCGAGTCCTTTTTACACACACACACACACTCACACACACACCCTCCCTCACACTGATACTCATACCTTTGGAAAATTCCTAGAGGGCTTCTGACTTCCTTACCTTTTTACACACACACACACACACACACACACACACATCCTTGCAGAATTCCTGGATGAATTCTTACTTTGTGTCATTTTTCAACACACGCACACACACACACACTTGCAGAATATCTAGAGGGTTTCTGAATTTGTGTCCGTTTTACACACACACACACACACACACACACACACACACCCTTACAGAACCTCTGGACGGCTTCAGACTCCATGTCCTTTTTACACACACACACACACACACACTTTTTGCAGAATCAATAGTCGGCTTCTGACTTAGTGTCCTTTTTACACACACACACACTCACACACACACCCTCCCTCACACTGATACTCATACCTTTGGAAAATTCCTAGAGGGCTTCTGATTTCCTGTCCTTTTTACACACACACACGCACCCTTGCAGAGTCTCTGGAATGCTTCTGACTTCGTGTTCTTTTTACACACACACACACTCATACACATAAAACCTTGCAGAATCTCTTGAGAGCTTCGTACTTGGTGTCCTTTTTGCACACACACACACACACACACACATACATGCATCCTTGCAGAATAGCAGGAATTCATCTCACGTCATGTAATTTATACACACACACATACACACTCAAACTCATTCCTTTGCAAAATCACTTGAGGGTTTCTTACTTCGTGTTCTTTTTACAAACATACTCACACACACAGACACACACTTGCAGGATCTCTAGAGGGCTTCTGACGTGGTGTCCTTTTTACACACTCGCACACAGACACACATACACACACCTGTGCAGAATCTCTGGAGGACTTCTAACAACATGTCGTTTATAAACACACACACACACATCCCTTGCAGAATCTCTAGAGGGATTCAGACTTCGTGTCCTTTTTACACACACACACATCCTTGCAGAAACTCTACAACGATTCTAAATTCCTATCCTTTTACACACGCACACACACACTCACACGCTTGCAGAATGCCTGCAGGGCTTCTGTCTTCATGTCCTTTTTATACACACACACAGACACACAACATTGCACAATCTCTAGAGTCCTTTTGATTTCTTGTCCTTTTTACACACACTCACACACACACACACACACACACCCTTCCAGAATCTCTAGAGGGTTTCTGACATTTTTCTTTTATGCACACACACACCTTTGCAGAAACTATGGAGTGTTTCTGACTTCATGTATCCTTTTTCACACCCCCACACACACGCCCTTGCAGAATTTCTAGAGGGCTTGTGACTTTGTGACCTTATTACACACACACACACTCACACACATAAAACCTTGCAGAATCTCTTGAGAGCTTCATACTTGGTCTCCTTTTTACAAACACACACACACATCATGGCAGAATCTCTAGATGGGTTCTGACATCAGGATCTTTTTACACACACACACACACACACACACACACACCTTTGCAGAAACTATGGAGTGTTTCTGACTTCATGTGTCCTTTTTAAACACACTCACACACACACACCATTGCAGAATCTCTTGAGGGCTTCTGATGTCATGTCCTTGTTACACACACACACACACACTTGCATAATCTCTGGGGGTCTGACTTCGTGTCCTTTTTACACACACACACACACTCACACACACACCCTCCCTCACACTGATACTCATACCTTTATTAAATTCCTACAGGGCTTCTGACTTCCTTACCTTTTTACACACACACACACACACACACACACATACTTGCAGAATTCCTGGATGGATTCTTACTTTGTGTCCTTTTTGAACACACACACACACACACACACACACACACCCTTGCAGAATATCTAGAGGGTTTCTGAATGTGTGTCCGTTTTACACACACACACACACACACACACACACCCACAACCCTACAGAACCTCTGGACGGCTTCAGACTCCATGTCTTTTTACACACACACACACACTTTTTGCAGAATCAATAGTCAGCTTCTGACTTAGTGTCCTTTTTACACACACACACACTCACACACACACCCTCCCTCACACTGATACTCATACCTTTATTAAATTCCTACAGGGCTTCTGACTTCCTTACCTTTTTACACACACTCACACACACACACATACTTGCAGAATTCCTGGTTGGATTCTTACTTTGTGTCATTTTTGAACACACACACACACACACACACACCCTTGCAGAATATCTAGAGGGTTTCTGAATGTGTGTCCGTTTTACACACACACACACACACACACACACACACACACAACCCTACAGAACCTCTGGACGGCTTCAGACTCCATGTCTTTTTACACACACACACACACTTTTTGCAGAATCAATAGTCGGCTTCTGACTTAGTGTCCTTTTTACACACACGCACACATACTCACATACACACACCTGTGCAGAATCTGTGGAGGACTTCTAACAACAGGTCCTTTTTACACACACACACACACACACAAAAACACACCATTGCAGAATCAATAGAGGGCTTCTGACTTCATGTCCTTTTTACACACACACACACACACACACACCCTTACAGAACCACTGGAGGGCTTCTGACTTCATGTCCTTTTTACACACACACACACACACACACCCTTACAGAACCTCTGGAGGGATTCTGATTTCATGTCTTTTTACACACACACACACACTTTTGCAGAATCAATAGTCGGCTTCTGACTTCGTGTCCTTTTTACAAACACCCACACACACACGCCCTTGCAGAATTTCTAGAGGGTTTCTGAATTTGTGACCTTATTACACACGCACACACTCACACACATAAAACCTTGCAGAATCTCTTGAGAGCTTCATAATTGGTCTCCTTTTTACAAACACACACACACACACATCAGGGCAGAATCTCTAGATGGCTTCTGACTTCAGGATCTTTTTACACACACACACACACACACACACACACACCTTTGCAGAAACTATGGAGTGTTTCTGACTTCATGTGTCCTTTTTACACACACTCACACACACACACCCTTGCAGAATCTCTTGAGGGCTTCTGACGTCATGTCCTTGTTACACACACACACACACACACTTGCATAATCTCTGGGGGTCTGACTTCGTGTCCTTTTTACACACACACACACTCACACACACACCCTCCCTCACACTGATCCTCATACCTTTGGAAAATTCCTAGAGAGCTTCTGACTTCCTTACCTTTTTACACACACACACACACACACACACACACATCCTTGCAGAATTCCTGGATGGATTCTTACTTTGTTTCATTTTTCAACACACACACACACACACACACACAACCTTACAGAACCTCTGGACGGCTTCAGACTCCATGTCCTTTTTACACACACACACACACACACACTTTTTGCAGAATCAATAGTCGGCTTCTGACTTAGTGTCCTTTTTACACAAACGCACACATACACACACCTGTGCAGAATCTGTGGAGGACTTCTAACAACACGTCCTTTTTACACACACACACACACACACAAACACACCATTGCAGAATCAATAGAGGGCTTCTGACTTCATGTCCTTTTTACACACACACACACACACTCACACTTTTGCAGAATCAATAGTCGGCTTCTGACTTTGTGTCCTTTTTACAAACACCCCCACACACACACGCCCTTGCAGAATTTCTAGAGGGCTTCTGACTTTGTGACCTTATTACACACGCACACACTAACACACATAAAACCTTGCAGAATCTCTTGAGAGCTTCATACTTGGTCTCCTTTTTACAAACACACACACACACATCATGGCAGAATCTCTAGATGGCTTCTGACTTCAGGATCTTTTTACACACACAAACACACACACCTTTGCAGAAACTATGGAGTGTTTCTGACTTCATGTGTCCTTTTTACACACACTCGCACACACACACCCTTGCAGAATCTCTTGAGGGCTTCTGACGTCGTGTCCTTGTTACACACACACACACACACACTTGCATAATCTCTGGGTGTCTGACTTCGTGTCCTTTTTACACACACACACACACACTCACACACACACCCTCCCTCACACTGATACTCATACCTTTGGAAAATTCCTAGAGGGCTTCTGACTTCCTTACCTTTTTACCCCCCCCCCCCCACACACACACATCCTTGCAGAATTCCTGGATGGATTCTTACTTTGTGTCATTTTTCAACACACACACACACCCTTGCAGAATATCTAGAGGGTTTCTGAATTTGTGTCCGTTTTACACACACACACACACACACACCCACAACCTTACAGAACCTCTGGACGGCTTCAGACTCCATGTCCTTTTTACACACACACACACACACACACACACACTTTTTGCAGAATCAATAGTCGGCTTCTGACTTAGTGTCCTTTTTACACACACACACTCACACACACACCCTCCCTCACACTGATACTCATACCTTTATTAAATTCCTACAGGGCTTCTGACTTCCTTACCTTTTTACACACACTCACACACACACACATACTTGCAGAATTCCTGGATGGATTCTTACTTTGTGTCATTTTTGAACACACACACACACACACACACACACTTGCAGAATATCTAGAGGGTTTCTGAATGTGTGTCCGTTTTACACACACACACACACACACACACACACCCACAACCCTACAGAACCTCTGGACGGCTTCAGACTCCATTTCCTTTTTACACACACACACACACACACACACACTTTTTGCAGAATCAATACTCGGCTTCTGACTTAGTGTCCTTTTTACACACACGCACACATACACACATACACACACCTGTGCAGAATCTGTGGAGGACTTCTAACAACAGGTCCTTTTTACGCACACACACAAACACACCATTGCAGAATCAATAGAGGGCTTCTGACTTCATGTCCTTTTTACACACACACACACACACACACACACACACACCCTTACAGAACCACTGGAGGGCTTCTGACTTCATGTCCTTTTTACACACACACTCACACACACACCCTCCCTCACACTGATCTCATACCTTTGGAAAATTCCTAGAGGGCTTCTGACTTCCTTACCTTTTTACCCCCCCCCCCCCCACACACACACATCCTTGCAGAATTCCTGGATGGATTTTTACTTTGTTTCATTTTTCAACACACACACACACACACACACCCACAACCTTACAGAACCTCTGGACGGCTTCAGACTCCATGTCCTTTTTACACACACACACACACACACTTTTTGCAGAATCAATAGTCGGCTTCTGACTTAGTGTCCTTTTTACACAAACTCACACATACACACACCTGTGCAGAATCTGTGGAGGACTTCTAACAACAGGTCCTTTTTACACACACACACACACAAACACACCATTGCAGAATCAATAGAGGGCTTCTGACTTCATGTCCTTTTTACACACACACACACACACCCTTACAGACCCTCTGGAGGGCTTCTGATTTCATGTCATTTTTACACACACACACACACACACACTTTTGCAGAATCAATAGTCGGCTTCTGACTTCGTGTCCTTTTTACAAACACCCCACACACACACGCCCTTGCAGAATTTCTAGAGGGCTTCTGACTTTGTGACCTTATTACACACGCACACACTCACACACATAAAACCTTGCAGAATCTCTTGAGAGCTTCATACTTGGTCTCCTTTTTACAAACACACACACACATCATGGCAGAATCTCTAGATGGCTTCTGACTTCAGGATCTTTTTACACACACACACACACACACACACACACCTTTGCAGAAACTATGGAGTGTTTCTGACTTCATGTGTCCTTTTTACACACACTCGCACACACACACCCTTGCAGAATCTCTTGAGGGCTTCTGACGTCATGTCCTTGTTACACACACACACACACACACACTTGCATAATCTCTGGGTGTCTGACTTCGAGTCCTTTTTACACACACACACACACTCACACACACACCCTCCCTCACACTGATACTCATACCTTTGGAAAATTCCTAGAGGGCTTCTGACTTCCTTACCTTTTTACACACACACACACACACACACACACACACACACATCCTTGCAGAATTCCTGGATGGATTCTTACTTTGTGTCATTTTTCAACACACGCACACACACACACACTTGCAGAATATCTAGAGGGTTTCTGAATTTGTGTCCGTTTTACACACACACACACACACACACACACACACACACCCTTACAGAACCTCTGGACGGCTTCAGACTCCATGTCCTTTTTACACACACACACACACACACACACACTTTTTGCAGAATCAATAGTCGGCTTCTGACTTAGTGTCCTTTTTACACACACACACACTCACACACACACCCTCCCTCACACTGATACTCATACCTTTGGAAAATTCCTAGAGGGCTTCTGATTTCCTGTCCTTTTTACACACACACACGCACCCTTGCAGAGTCTCTGGAATGCTTCTGACTTCGTGTTCTTTTTACACACACACACACTCATACACATAAAACCTTGCAGAATCTCTTGAGAGCTTCGTACTTGGTGTCCTTTTTGCACACACACACACACACACACACATACATGCATCCTTGCAGAATAGCAGGAATTCATCTCACGTCATGTAATTTATACACACACACATACACACTCAAACTCATTCCTTTGCAAAATCACTTGAGGGTTTCTTACTTTGTTTTCTTTTTACAAACATACTCACACACACAGACACACACTTGCAGGATCTCTAGAGGGCTTCTGACGTGGTGTCCTTTTTACACACTCGCACACAGACACACATACACACACCTGTGCAGAATCTCTGGAGGACTTCTAACAACATGTCGTTTATAAACACACACACACACATCCCTTGCAGAATCTCTAGAGGGATTCAGACTTCGTGTCCTTTTTACACACACACACATCCTTGCAGAAACTCTACAACGATTCTAAATTCCTATCCTTTTACACACGCACACACACACTCACACGCTTGCAGAATGCCTGCAGGGCTTCTGTCTTCATGTCCTTTTTATACACACACACAGACACACAACATTGCACAATCTCTAGAGTCCTTTTGATTTCTTGTCCTTTTTACACACACACACACACACACACACACACCCTTCCAGAATCTCTAGAGGGTTTCTGACATTTTTCTTTTACGCACACACACACCTTTGCAGAAACTATGGAGTGTTTCTGACTTCATGTATCCTTTTTCACACCCCCACACACACGCCCTTGCAGAATTTCTAGAGGGCTTCTGACTTTGTGACCTTATTACACACACACACACTCACACACATAAAACCTTGCAGAATCTCTTGAGAGCTTCATACTTGGTCTCCTTTTTACAAACACACACACACATCATGGCAGAATCTCTAGATGGGTTCTGACATCAGGATCTTTTTACACACACACACACACACACACACACACACACCTTTGCAGAAACTATGGAGTGTTTCTGACTTCATGTGTCCTTTTTAAACACACTCACACACACACACCATTGCAGAATCTCTTGAGGGCTTCTGATGTCATGTCCTTGTTACACACACACACACACACTTGCATAATCTCTGGGGGTCTGACTTCGTGTCCTTTTTACACACACACACACACTCACACACACACCCTCCCTCACACTGATACTCATACCTTTATTAAATTCCTACAGGGCTTCTGACTTCCTTACCTTTTTACACACACACACACACACACACACACATACTTGCAGAATTCCTGGATGGATTCTTACTTTGTGTCCTTTTTGAACACACACACACACACACACACACACCCTTGCAGAATATCTAGAGGGTTTCTGAATGTGTGTCCGTTTTACACACACACACACACACACACACCCACAACCCTACAGAACCTCTGGACGGCTTCAGACTCCATGTCTTTTTACACACACACACACACTTTTTGCAGAATCAATAGTCAGCTTCTGACTTAGTGTCCTTTTTACACACACACACACTCACACACACACCCTCCCTCACACTGATACTCATACCTTTATTAAATTCCTACAGGGCTTCTGACTTCCTTACCTTTTTACACACACTCACACACACACACATACTTGCAGAATTCCTGGTTGGATTCTTACTTTGTGTCATTTTTGAACACACACACACACACACACACACCCTTGCAGAATATCTAGAGGGTTTCTGAATGTGTGTCCGTTTTACACACACACACACACAAACACACACACACACCCACAACCCTACAGAACCTCTGGACGGCTTCAGACTCCATGTCTTTTTACACACACACACACACTTTTTGCAGAATCAATAGTCGGCTTCTGACTCAGTGTCCTTTTTACACACACGCACACATACACACATACACACACCTGTGCAGAATCTGTGGAGGACTTCTAACAACAGGTCCTTTTTACACACACACACACACACACAAAAACACACCATTGCAGAATCAATAGAGGGCTTCTGACTTCATGTCCTTTTTACACACACACACACACACACACACCCTTACACAACCACTGGAGGGCTTCTGACTTCATGTCCTTTTAACACACACACACACACACACCCTTACAGAACCTCTGGAGGGATTCTGATTTCATGTCTTTTTACACACACACACACACTTTTGCAGAATCAATAGTCGGCTTCTGACTTCGTGTCCTTTTTACAAACACCCACACACACACGCCCTTGCAGAATTTCTAGAGGGTTTCTGAATTTGTGACCTTATTACACACGCACACACTCACACACATAAAACCTTGCAGAATCTCTTGAGAGCTTCATAATTGGTCTCCTTTTTACAAACACACACACACACATCAGGGCAGAATCTCTAGATGGCTTCTGACTTCAGGATCTTTTTACACACACACACACACACACACACACACACACACACCTTTGCAGAAACTATGGAGTGTTTCTGACTTCATGTGTCCTTTTTACACACACTCACACACACACACCCTTGCAGAATCTCTTGAGGGCTTCTGACGTCATGTCCTTGTTACACACACACACACACACACTTGCATAATCTCTGGGGGTCTGACTTCGTGTCCTTTTTACACACACACACACTCACACACACACCCTCCCTCACACTGATCCTCATACCTTTGGAAAATTCCTAGAGAGCTTCTGACTTCCTTACCTTTTTACACACACACACACACACACACACACATCCTTGCAGAATTCCTGGATGGATTCTTACTTTGTTTCATTTTTCAACACACACACACACACACACACACACAACCTTACAGAACCTCTGGACGGCTTCAGACTCCATGTCCTTTTTACACACACACACACACACACACACACACACTTTTTGCAGAATCAATAGTCGGCTTCTGACTTAGTGTCCTTTTTACACAAACGCACACATACACACACCTGTGCAGAATCTGTGGAGGACTTCTAACAACACGTCCTTTTTACACACACACACACACACACAAACACACCATTGCAGAATCAATAGAGGGCTTCTGACTTCATGTCCTTTTTACACACACACACACACACCCTTATAGAACCTCTGGAGGGCTTCTGATTTCATGTCATTTTTACACACACACACACACACTCACACTTTTGCAGAATCAATAGTCGGCTTCTGACTTTGTGTCCTTTTTACAAACACCCCCACACACACACGCCCTTGCAGAATTTCTAGAGGGCTTCTGACTTTGTGACCTTATTACACACGCACACACTAACACACATAAAACCTTGCAGAATCTCTTGAGAGCTTCATACTTGGTCTCCTTTTTACAAACACACACACACACATCATGGCAGAATCTCTAGATGGCTTCTGACTTCAGGATCTTTTTACACACACAAACACACACACCTTTGCAGAAACTATGGAGTGTTTCTGACTTCATGTGTCCTTTTTACACACACTCGCACACACACACCCTTGCAGAATCTCTTGAGGGCTTCTGACGTCATGTCCTTGTTACACACACACACACACACACACTTGCATAATCTCTGGGTGTCTGACTTCGTGTCCTTTTTACACACACACACACACACTCACACACACACCCTCCCTCACACTGATACTCATACCTTTGGAAAATTCCTAGAGGGCTTCTGACTTCCTTACCTTTTTACCCCCCCCCCCACACACACACATCCTTGCAGAATTCCTGGATGGATTCTTACTTTGTGTCATTTTTCAACACACACACACACACTTGCAGAATATCTAGAGGGTTTCTGAATTTGTGTCCGTTTTACACACACACACACACACACACCCACAACCTTACAGAACCTCTGGACGGCTTCAGACTCCATGTCCTTTTTACACACACACACACACACACACACACACTTTTTGCAGAATCAATAGTCGGCTTCTGACTTAGTGTCCTTTTTACACACACACACTCACACACACACCCTCCCTCACACTGATACTCATACCTTTATTAAATTCCTACAGGGCTTCTGACTTCCTTACCTTTTTACACACACTCACACACACACATACTTGCAGAATTCCTGGATGGATTCTTACTTTGTGTCATTTTTGAACACACACACACACACACACACACACCCTTGCAGAATATCTAGAGGGTTTCTGAATGTGTGTCCGTTTTACACACACACACACACACACACAACCCTACAGAACCTCTGGACGGCTTCAGACTCCATTTCCTTTTTACACACACACACACACACACACACACTTTTTGCAGAATCAATACTCGGCTTCTGACTTAGTGTCCTTTTTACACACACGCACACATACACACATACACACACCTGTGCAGAATCTGTGGAGGACTTCTAACAACAGGTCCTTTTTACGCACACACACAAACACACCATTGCAGAATCAATAGAGGGCTTCTGACTTCATGTCCTTTTTACACACACACACACACACACACACACACACACACCCTTACAGAACCACTGGAGGGCTTCTGACTTCATGTCCTTTTTACACACACACTCACACACACACCCTCCCTCACACTGATCCTCATACCTTTGGAAAATTCCTAGAGGGCTTCTGACTTCCTTACCTTTTTACCCCCCCCACACACACACACACATCCTTGCAGAATTCCTGGATGGATTTTTACTTTGTTTCATTTTTCAACACACACACACACACACACACCCACAACCTTACAGAACCTCTGGACGGCTTCAGACTCCATGTCCTTTTTACACACACACACACACACTTTTTGCAGAATCAATAGTCGGCTTCTGACTTAGTGTCCTTTTTACACAAACTCACACATACACACACCTGTGCAGAATCTGTGGAGGACTTCTAACAACAGGTCCTTTTTACACACACACACACACAAACACACCATTGCAGAATCAATAGAGGGCTTCTGACTTCATGTCCTTTTTACACACACACACACACACCCTTACAGACCCTCTGGAGGGCTTCTGATTTCATGTCATTTTTACACACACACACACACACACACTTTTGCAGAATCAATAGTCGGCTTCTGACTTCGTGTCCTTTTTACAAACACCCCCACACACACACGCCCTTGCAGAATTTCTAGAGGGCTTCTGACTTTGTGACCTTATTACACACGCACACACTCACACACATAAAACCTTGCAGAATCTCTTGAGAGCTTCATACTTGGTCTCCTTTTTACAAACACACACACACATCATGGCAGAATCTCTAGATGGCTTCTGACTTCAGGATCTTTTTACACACACACACACACACACACACACACCTTTGCAGAAACTATGGAGTGTTTCTGACTTCATGTGTCCTTTTTACACACACTCGCACACACACACCCTTGCAGAATCTCTTGAGGGCTTCTGACGTCATGTCCTTGTTACACACACACACACACACACACTTGCATAATCTCTGGGTGTCTGACTTCGAGTCCTTTTTACACACACACACACACTCACACACACACCCTCCCTCACACTGATACTCATACCTTTGGAAAATTCCTAGAGGGCTTCTGACTTCCTTACCTTTTTACACACACACACACACACACACACACACATCCTTGCAGAATTCCTGGATGGATTCTTACTTTGTGTCATTTTTCAACACACGCACACACACACACACTTGCAGAATATCTAGAGGGTTTCTGAATTTGTGTCCGTTTTACACACACACACACACACACACACACACACACCCTTACAGAACCTCTGGACGGCTTCAGACTCCATGTCCTTTTTACACACACACACACACACACACACTTTTTGCAGAATCAATAGTCGGCTTCTGACTTAGTGTCCTTTTTACACACACACACACTCACACACACACCCTCCCTCACACTGATACTCATACCTTTGGAAAATTCCTAGAGGGCTTCTGATTTCCTGTCCTTTTTACACACACACACGCACCCTTGCAGAGTCTCTGGAATGCTTCTGACTTCGTGTTCTTTTTACACACACACACACACACTCATACACATAAAACCTTGCAGAATCTCTTGAGAGCTTCGTACTTGGTGTCCTTTTTGCACACACACACACACACACACACACATACATGCATCCTTGCAGAATAGCAGGAATTCATCTCACGTCATGTAATTTATACACACACACATACACACTCAAACTCATTCCTTTGCAAAATCACTTGAGGGTTTCTTACTTTGTGTTCTTTTTACAAACATACTCACACACACAGACACACACTTGCAGGATCTCTAGAGGGCTTCTGACGTGGTGTCCTTTTTACACACTCGCACACAGACACACATACACACACCTGTGCAGAATCTCTGGAGGACTTCTAACAACATGTCGTTTATAAACACACACACACACATCCCTTGCAGAATCTCTAGAGGGATTCAGACTTCGTGTCCTTTTTACACACACACACATCCTTGCAGAAACTCTACAACGATTCTAAATTCCTATCCTTTTACACACGCACACACACACTCACACGCTTGCAGAATGCCTGCAGGGCTTCTGTCTTCATGTCCTTTTTATACACACACACAGACACACAACATTGCACAATCTCTAGAGTCCTTTTGATTTCTTGTCCTTTTTACACACACTCACACACACACACACACACACACCCTTCCAGAATCTCTAGAGGGTTTCTGACATTTTTCTTTTACGCACACACACACCTTTGCAGAAACTATGGAGTGTTTCTGACTTCATGTATCCTTTTTCACACCCCCACACACACGCCCTTGCAGAATTTCTAGAGGGCTTCTGACTTTGTGACCTTATTACACACACACACACTCACACACATAAAACCTTGCAGAATCTCTTGAGAGCTTCATACTTGGTCTCCTTTTTACAAACACACACACACATCATGGCAGAATCTCTAGATGGGTTCTGACATCAGGATCTTTTTACACACACACACACACACACACACACACACCTTTGCAGAAACTATGGAGTGTTTCTGACTTCATGTGTCCTTTTTAAACACACTCACACACACACACCATTGCAGAATCTCTTGAGGGCTTCTGATGTCATGTCCTTGTTACACACACACACACACACTTGCATAATCTCTGGGGGTCTGACTTCGTGTCCTTTTTACACACACACACACACTCACACACACACCCTCCCTCACACTGATACTCATACCTTTATTAAATTCCTACAGGGCTTCTGACTTCCTTACCTTTTTACACACACACACACACACACACATACTTGCAGAATTCCTGGATGGATTCTTACTTTGTGTCCTTTTTGAACACACACACACACACACACACACACCCTTGCAGAATATCTAGAGGGTTTCTGAATGTGTGTCCGTTTTACACACACACACACACACACACACCCACAACCCTACAGAACCTCTGGACGGCTTCAGACTCCATGTCTTTTTACACACACACACACACTTTTTGCAGAATCAATAGTCAGCTTCTGACTTAGTGTCCTTTTTACACACACACACACTCACACACACACCCTCCCTCACACTGATACTCATACCTTTATTAAATTCCTACAGGGCTTCTGACTTCCTTACCTTTTTACACACACTCACACACACACACATACTTGCAGAATTCCTGGTTGGATTCTTACTTTGTGTCATTTTTGAACACACACACACACACACACCCTTGCAGAATATCTAGAGGGTTTCTGAATGTGTGTCCGTTTTACACACACACACACACACACACACACACAACCCTACAGAACCTCTGGACGGCTTCAGACTCCATGTCTTTTTACACACACACACACACTTTTTGCAGAATCAATAGTCGGCTTCTGACTTAGTGTCCTTTTTACACACACGCACACATACACACATACACACACCTGTGCAGAATCTGTGGAGGACTTCTAACAACACGTCCTTTTTACACACACACACACACACACACAAAAACACACCATTGCAGAATCAATAGAGGGCTTCTGACTTCATGTCCTTTTTACACACACACACACACACACACACACCCTTACACAACCACTGGAGGGCTTCTGACTTCATGTCCTTTTAACACACACACACACACACACACCCTTACAGAACCTCTGGAGGGATTCTGATTTCATGTCTTTTTACACACACACACACACTTTTGCAGAATCAATAGTCGGCTTCTGACTTCGTGTCCTTTTTACAAACACCCACACACACGCCCTTGCAGAATTTCTAGAGGGTTTCTGAATTTGTGACCTTATTACACACGCACACACTCACACACATAAAACCTTGCAGAATCTCTTGAGAGCTTCATAATTGGTCTCCTTTTTACAAACACACACACACATCAGGGCAGAATCTCTAGATGGCTTCTGACTTCAGGATCATTTTACACACACACACACACACACACACACACACACCTTTGCAGAAACTATGGAGTGTTTCTGACTTCATGTGTCCTTTTTACACACACTCACACACACACACCCTTGCAGAATCTCTTGAGGGCTTCTGACGTCATGTCCTTGTTACACACACACACACACACACACTTGCATAATCTCTGGGGGTCTGACTTCGTGTCCTTTTTACACACACACACACTCACACACACACCCTCCCTCACACTGATCCTCATACCTTTGGAAAATTCCTAGAGGGCTTCTGACTTCCTTACCTTTTTACACACACACACACACACACATCCTTGCAGAATTCCTGGATGGATTCTTACTTTGTTTCATTTTTCAACACACACACACACACACACACACACAACCTTACAGAACCTCTGGAGGGCTTCAGACTCCATGTCCTTTTTACACACACACACACACACACACTTTTTGCAGAATCAATAGTCGGCTTCTGACTTAGTGTCCTTTTTACACAAACGCACACATACACACACCTGTGCAGAATCTGTGGAGGACTTCTAACAACACGTCCTTTTAACACACACACACACACACAAACACACCATTGCAGAATCAATAGAGGGCTTCTGACTTCATGTCCTTTTTACACACACACACACACACACACCCTTATAGAACCTCTGGAGGGCTTCTGATTTCATGTCATTTTTACACACACACACACACACTCACACTTTTGCAGAATCAATAGTCGGCTTCTGACTTCGTGTCCTTTTTACAAACACCCCCACACACACACGCCCTTGCAGAATTTCTAGAGGGCTTCTGACTATGTGACCTTATTACACACGCACACACTCACGCACATAAAACCTTGCAGAATCTCTTGAGAGCTTCATACTTGGTCTCCTTTTTACAAACACACACACACATCATGGCAGAATCTCTAGATGGCTTCTGACTTCAGGATCTTTTTACACACACAAACACACACACCTTTGCAGAAACTATGGAGTGTTTCTGACTTCATGTGTCCTTTTTACACACACTCGCACACACACACCCTTGCAGAATCTCTTGAGGGCTTCTGACGTCATGTCCTTGTTACACACACACACACACACACTTGCATAATCTCTGGGTGTCTGACTTCGTGTCCTTTTTACACACACACACACACACACTCACACACACACCCTCCCTCACACTGATACTCATACCTTTGGAAAATTCCTAGAGGGCTTCTGACTTCCTTACCTTTTTACCCCCCCCCCCCACACACACATCCTTGCAGAATTCCTGGATGGATTCTTACTTTGTGTCATTTTTCAACACACACACACACACTTGCAGAATATCTAGAGGGTTTCTGAATTTGTGTCCGTTTTACACACACACACACACACACCCACAACCTTACAGAACCTCTGGACGGCTTCAGACTCCATGTCCTTTTCACACACACACACACACACACACACACACTTTTTGCAGAATCAATAGTCGGCTTCTGACTTAGTGTCCTTTTTACACACACACACACTCACACACACACCCTCCCTCACACTGATACTCATACCTTTATTAAATTCCTACAGGGCTTCTGACTTCCTTACCTTTTTACACACACTCACACACACACACATACTTGCAGAATTCCTGGTTGGATTCTTACTTTGTGTCATTTTTGAACACACACACACACACACACACACACACACCCTTGCAGAATATCTAGAGGGTTTCTGAATGTGTGTCCGTTTTACACACACACACACACACACACACACACACAACCCTACAGAACCTCTGGACGGCTTCAGACTCCATTTCCTTTTTACACACACACACACACACTTTTTGCAGAATCAATAGTCGGCTTCTGACTTAGTGTCCTTTTTACACACACGCACACATACACACATACACACACCTGTGCAGAATCTGTGGAGGACTTCTAACAACAGGTCCTTTTTACACACACACACACACACAAACACACCATTGCAGAATCAATAGAGGGCTTCTGACTTCATGTCCTTTTTACACACACACACACACACACACACACACACACACACCCTTACAGAACCACTGGAGGGCTTCTGACTTCATGTCCTTTTTACACACACACACACACTCACACACACACCCTCCCTCACACTGATCCTCATACCTTTGGAAAATTCCTAGAGGGCTTCTGACTTCCTTACCTTTTTACACCCCCCCCCCACACACACACATCCTTGCAGAATTCCTGGATGGATTCTTACTTTGTTTCATTTTTCAACACACACACACACACACACACACACACACACAACCTTACAGAACCTCTGGACGGCTTCAGACTCCATGTCCTTTTTACACACACACACACACACACTTTTTGCAGAATCAATAGTCGGCTTCTGACTTAGTGTCCTTTTTACACAAACTCACACATACACACACCTGTGCAGAATCTGTGGAGGACTTCTAACAACAGGTCCTTTTTACACACACACACACACAAACACACCATTGCAGAATCAATAGAGGGCTTCTGACTTCATGTCCTTTTTACACACACACACACACACCCTTACAGAACCTCTGGAGGGCTTCTGATTTCATGTCATTTTTACACACACACACACACACACACACTTTTGCAGAATCAATAGTCGGCTTCTGACTTCGTGTCCTTTTTACAAACACCCCCACACACACACGCCCTTGCAGAATTTCTAGAGGGCTTCTGACTATGTGACCTTATTACACACGCACACACTCACGCACATAAAACCTTGCAGAATCTCTTGAGAGCTTCATACTTGGTCTCCTTTTTACAAACACACACACACATCATGGCAGAATCTCTAGATGGCTTCTGACTTCAGGATCTTTTTACACACACAAACACACACACCTTTGCAGAAACTATGGAGTGTTTCTGACTTCATGTGTCCTTTTTACACACACTCGCACACACACACCCTTGCAGAATCTCTTGAGGGCTTCTGACGTCATGTCCTTGTTACACACACACACACACACACACTTGCATAATCTCTGGGTGTCTGACTTCGTGTCCTTTTTACACACACACACACACACACTCACACACACACCCTCCCTCACACTGATACTCATACCTTTGGAAAATTCCTAGAGGGCTTCTGACTTCCTTACCTTTTTACCCCCCCCCCCACACACACATCCTTGCAGAATTCCTGGATGGATTCTTACTTTGTGTCATTTTTCAACACACACACACACACTTGCAGAATATCTAGAGGGTTTCTGAATTTGTGTCCGTTTTACACACACACACACACACACCCACAACCTTACAGAACCTCTGGACGGCTTCAGACTCCATGTCCTTTTCACACACACACACACACACACACACACACACTTTTTGCAGAATCAATAGTCGGCTTCTGACTTAGTGTCCTTTTTACACACACACACACTCACACACACACCCTCCCTCACACTGATACTCATACCTTTATTAAATTCCTACAGGGCTTCTGACTTCCTTACCTTTTTACACACACTCACACACACACACATACTTGCAGAATTCCTGGTTGGATTCTTACTTTGTGTCATTTTTGAACACACACACACACACACACACACACACACCCTTGCAGAATATCTAGAGGGTTTCTGAATGTGTGTCCGTTTTACACACACACACACACACACACACACACACAACCCTACAGAACCTCTGGACGGCTTCAGACTCCATTTCCTTTTTACACACACACACACACACTTTTTGCAGAATCAATAGTCGGCTTCTGACTTAGTGTCCTTTTTACACACACGCACACATACACACATACACACACCTGTGCAGAATCTGTGGAGGACTTCTAACAACAGGTCCTTTTTACACACACACACACACACAAACACACCATTGCAGAATCAATAGAGGGCTTCTGACTTCATGTCCTTTTTACACACACACACACACACACACACCCTTACAGAACCACTGGAGGGCTTCTGACTTCATGTCCTTTTTACACACACACACACACTCACACACACACCCTCCCTCACACTGATCCTCATACCTTTGGAAAATTCCTAGAGGGCTTCTGACTTCCTTACCTTTTTACACCCCCCCCCCCACACACACACATCCTTGCAGAATTCCTGGATGGATTCTTACTTTGTTTCATTTTTCAACACACACACACACACACACACACACACAACCTTACAGAACCTCTGGACGGCTTCAGACTCCATGTCCTTTTTACACACACACACACACACACTTTTTGCAGAATCAATAGTCGGCTTCTGACTTAGTGTCCTTTTTACACAAACTCACACATACACACACCTGTGCAGAATCTGTGGAGGACTTCTAACAACAGGTCCTTTTTACACACACACACACACAAACACACCATTGCAGAATCAATAGAGGGCTTCTGACTTCATGTCCTTTTTACACACACACACACACACCCTTACAGAACCTCTGGAGGGCTTCTGATTTCATGTCATTTTTACACACACACACACACACACACTTTTGCAGAATCAATAGTCGGCTTCTGACTTCGTGTCCTTTTTACAAACACCCCCACACACACACGCCCTTGCAGAATTTCTAGAGGGCTTCTGACTTTGTGACCTTATTACACACGCACACACTCACGCACATAAAACCTTGCAGAATCTCTTGAGAGCTTCATACTTGGTCTCCTTTTTACAAACACACACACATCATGGCAGAATCTCTAGATGGCTTCTGACTTCAGGATCTTTTTACACACACACACACACACACACACACACCTTTGCAGAAACTATGGAGTGTTTCTGACTTCATGTGTCCTTTTTACACACACTCGCACACACACACCCTTGCAGAATCTCTTGAGGGCTTCTGACGTCATGTCCTTGTTACACACACACACACACACACACACTTGCATAATATCTGGGGGTCTGACTTCGAGTCCTTTTTACACACACACACACACTCACACACACACCCTCCCTCACACTGATACTCATACCTTTGGAAAATTCCTAGAGGGCTTCTGACTTCCTTACCTTTTTACACACACACACACACACACACACACATCCTTGCAGAATTCCTGGATGGATTCTTACTTTGTGTCATTTTTCAACACACGCACACACACACACACTTGCAGAATATCTAGAGGGTTTCTGAATTTGTGTCCGTTTTACACACACACACACACACACACACACACCCTTACAGAACCTCTGGACGGCTTCAGACTCCATGTCCTTTTTACACACACACAGACACACACTTTTTGCAGAATCAATAGTCGGCTTCTGACTTAGTGTCCTTTTTACACACACACACACTCACACACACAGCCTCCCTCACACTGATACTCATACCTTTGGAAAATTCCTAGAGGGCTTCTGATTTCCTGTCCTTTTTACACACACACACACACACACACACACACACACACACATCCTTGCAGAATTCCTGGATGGCTTCTTACTTTGTGTCCGTTTTAAACACACACACACACACAGATACACACACCCTTGCAGAAATTCTAGAGGGCTTCGGACTTCGTGTGCTTTTTACGCACGCACACACACACACACACACACACGCACGCACCCTTGCAGAGTCTCTGGAATGCTTCTGACTTCGTGTTCTTTTTACACACACACACACACTCATACACAAAAAACCTTGCAGAATCTCTTGAGAGCTTCGTACTTGGTGTCCTTTTTGCACACACACACACACACATACATGCATCCTTGCAGAATAGCAGGAATTCATCTCACGTCATGTAATTTATACACACACACATACACACTCAAACTCATTCCTTTGCAAAATCACTTGAGGGTTTCTTACTTCGTGTTCTTTTTACAAACATACTCACACACACAGACACACACTTGCAGGATCTCTAGAGGGCTTCTGACGTGGTGTCCTTTTTACACACTCGCACACAGACACACATACACACACCTGTGCAGAATCTCTGGAGGACTTCTAACAACATGTCGTTTATAAACACACACACACACATCCCTTGCAGAATCTCTAGAGGGATTCAGACTTCGTGTCCTTTTTACACACACACACATCCTTGCAGAAACTCTACAACGATTCTAAATTCCTATCCTTTTACACACGCACACACACACTCACACGCTTGCAGAATGCCTGCAGGGCTTCTGTCTTCATGTCCTTTTTATACACACACACAGACACACAACATTGCACAATCTCTAGAGTCCTTTTGATTCCTTGTCCTTTTTACACACACTCACACACACACACACACCCTTCCAGAATCTCTAGAGGGTTTCTGACATTTTTCTTTTACGCACACACACACACACACCTTTGCAGAAACTATGGAGTGTTTCTGACTTCATGTATCCTTTTTTCACACCCCCACACACACGCCCTTGCAGAATTTCTAGAGGGCTTCTGACTTTGTGACCTTATTACACACACACACACTCACACACATAAAACCTTGCAGAATCTCTTGAGAGCTTCATACTTGGTCTCCTTTTTACAAACACACACACACATCATGGCAGAATCTCTAGATGGCTTCTGACATCAGGATCTTTTTACACACACACACACACACACACACACCTTTGTAGAAACTATGGAGTGTTTCTGACTTCATGTGTCCTTTTTACACACACTCACACACACACACCATTGCAGAATCTCTTGAGGACTTCTGATGTCATGTCCTTGTTACACACACACACACTTGCATAATCTCTGGGGGTCTGACTTCGTGTCCTTTTTACACACACACACACACTCACACACACACCCTCCCTCACACTGATACTCATACCTTTATTAAATTCCTACAGGGCTTCTGACTTCCTTACCTTTTTACACACACACACACACATACTTGCAGAATTCCTGGATGGATTCTTACTTTGTGTCATTTTTGAACACACACACACACACACACACACCCTTGCAGAATATCTAGAGGGTTTCTGAATGTGTGTCCGTTTTACACACACCCACAACCCTACAGAACCTCTGGACGGCTTCAGATGCCATGTCCTTTTTACACACACACACACATTTTTTGCAGAATCAATAGTCGGCTTCTGACTTAGTGTCCTTTTTACACACACGCACACATA
This sequence comes from Tenrec ecaudatus, assembly GCF_050624435.1. Lineage (NCBI taxonomy): Eukaryota > Metazoa > Chordata > Mammalia > Afrosoricida > Tenrecidae > Tenrec > Tenrec ecaudatus. The sequence continues at coordinate 132,797,368 of NC_134533.1, read as the reverse complement.
CACACATACACACACCTGTGCAGAATCTGTGGAGGACTTCTAACAACAGGTCCTTTTTACACACACACACACACACACACACACAAACACACCATTGCAGAATCAATAGAGGGCTTCTGACTTCATGTCCTTTTTACACACACACACACACACAGACACACACACACACCCTTACAGAACCACTGGAGGGCTTCTGACTTCATGTCCTTTTTACACACACACACACACACCCTTACAGAACCTCTGGAGGGATTCTGATTTCATGTCTTTTTACACACACACACACACACACTTTTGCAGAATCAATAGTCGGCTTCTGACTTCGTGTCCTTTTTACAAACACCCACACACACACGCCCTTGCAGAATTTCTAGAGGGTTTCTGAATTTGTGACCTTATTACACACGCACACACTCACACACATAAAACCTTGCAGAATCTCTTGAGAGCTTCATACTTGGTCTCCTTTTTACAAACACACACACACATCAGGGCAGAATCTCTAGATGGCTTCTGACTTCAGGATCTTTTTACACACACACACACACACACACACACACACCTTTGCAGAAACTATGGAGTGTTTCTGACATCATGTGTCCTTTTTACACACACTCACACACACACACCCTTGCAGAATCTCTTGAGGGCTTCTGACGTCATATCCTTGTTACACACACACACACACACACACTTGCATAATCTCTGGGGGTCTGACTTCGTGTCCTTTTTACACACACACACACTCACACACACACCCTCCCTCACACTGATCCTCATACCTTTGGAAAATTCCTAGAGGGCTTCTGAATTCCTTATCTTTTTACACACACACACACACACACATCCTTGCAGAATTCCTGGATGGATTCTTACTTTGTTTCATTTTTCAACACACACACACACACACACAACCTTACAGAACCTCTGGACGGCTTCAGACTCCATGTCCTTTTTACACACACACACACACTTTTTGCAGAATCAATAGTCAACTTCTGACTTAGTGTCCTTTTTACACAAACGCACACATACACACACCTGTGCAGAATCTGTGGAGGACTTCTAACAACAGGTCCTTTTTACACACACACACACACACACACAAACACACCATTGCAGAATCAATAGAGGGCTTCTGACTTCATGTCCTTTTCACACACACACACACACACCCTTATAGAACCTCTGGAGGGCTTCTGATTTCATGTCATTTTTACACACACACACACACACTCACACTTTTGCAGAATCAATAGTCGGCTTCTGACTTCGTGTCCTTTTTACAAACACCCCCACACACACACGCCCTTGCAGAATTTCTAGAGGGCTTCTGACTTTGTGACCTTATTACACACGCACACACTCACACACATAAAACCTTGCAGAATCTCTTGAGAGCTTCATACTTCGTCTCCTTTTTACAAACACACACACACATCATGGCAGAATCTCTAAATGGCTTCTGACTTCAGGATCTTTTTACACACACACACACACACACACACACACACACACCTTTGCAGAAACTATGGAGTGTTTCTGACTTCATGTGTCCTTTTTACACACACTCGCACACACACACCCTTGCAGAATCTCTTGAGGGCTTCTGACGTCATGTCCTTGTTACATACACACACACACACACTTGCATAATCTCTGGGTGTCTGACTTCGTGTCCTTTTTACACACACACACACATTCACACACACACCCTCCCTCACACTGATACTCATACCTTTGGAAAATTCCTAGAGGGCTTCTGACTTCCTTACCTTTTTACCCCCCCCCCCACACACACACATCCTTGCAGAATTCCTGGATTGATTCTTACTTTGTGTCATTTTCAACACACACACACACACTTGCAGAATATCTAGAGGGTTTCTGAATTTGTGTCCGTTTTACACACACACACACACACACACATCCACAACCTTACAGAACCTCTGGACGGTTTCAGACTCCATGTCCTTTTTACACACAAACACACACACACACACTTTTTGCAGAATCAATAGTCGGCTTCTGACTTAGTGTCCTTTTTACACACACACACACTCACACACACACCCTCCCTCACACTGATACTCATACCTTTATTAAATTCCTACAGGGCTTCTGACTTCCTTACCTTTTTACACACACTCACACACACACACATACTTGCAGAATTCCCGGATGGATTCTTACATTGTGTCATTTTTGAACACACACACACACACACACACACTTACAGAATATCTAGAGGGTTTCTGAATGTGAGTCCGTTTTACACACACACACACACACACTTTTGCAGAATCAATAGTCGGCTTCTGACTTCGTGTCCTTTTTACAAATACCCACACACACACACGCCCTTGCAGAATTACTAGAGGGCTTCTGACTTTGTGACCTTATTACACACGCACACACTCACACACATAAAACCTTGCAGAATCTCTTGAGAGCTTCATACTAGGTCTCCTTTTTACAAACACACACACACATCATGGCAGAATCTCTAGATGGCTTCTGACTTCAGGATCTTTTTACACACACACACACACACACACACCTTTGCAGAAACTATGGAGTGTTTCTGACTTCATGTGTCCTTTTTACACACACTCACACACACACACCATTGCAGAATCTCTTGAGGACTTCTGATGTCATGTCCTTGTTACACACACACACACACTTGCATAATCTCTGGGGGTCTGACTTCGTGTCCTTTTTACACACACACACACACTCACACACACACCCTCCCTCACACTGATACTCATACCTTTATTAAATTCCTACAGGGCTTCTGACTTCCTTACCTTTTTACACACACACACACACACACACATACTTGCAGAATTCCTGGATGGATTCTTACTTTGTGTCATTTTTGAACACACACACACACACACACACACACCCTTGCAGAATATCTAGAGGGTTTCTGAATGTGTGTCCGTTTTACACACACACACACACACACACCCACAACCCTACAGAACCTCTGGACGGCTTCAGACTCCATGTCTTTTTACACACACATACACACTTTTTGCAGAATCAATAGTCGGCTTCTGACTTAGTGTCCTTTTTACACACACGCACACATACACACATACATCACCTGTGCAGAATCTGTGGAGGACTTCTAACAACAGGTCCTTTTTACACACACACACACACACACACACAAACACACCATTGCAGAATCAATAGAGGGCTTCTGACTTCATGTCCTTTTTACACACACACACACACACACACACCCTTACAGAACCACTGGAGGGCTTCTGACTTCATGTCCTTTTTACACACACACACACACACACACCCTTACAGAACCTCTGGAGGGATTCTGATTTCATGTCTTTTTACACACACACACACATTTTTGCAGAATCAATAGTCGGCTTCTGACTTCGTGTCCTTTTTACACACACACACACTCACACACACACCCTCCCTCACACTGATACTCATACCTTTATTAAATTCCTACAGGGCTTCTGACTTCCTTACCTTTTTACACACACTCACACACACACACATACTTGCAGAATTCCTGGATGGATTCTTACTTTGTGTCATTTTTGAACACACACACACACACACACACACACACCCTTGCAGAATATCTAGAGGGTTTCTGAATGTGTGTCCGTTTTACACACACACACACACACACACACACCCACAACCATACAGAACCTCTGGACGGCTTCAGACTCCATTTCCTTTTTACACACACACACACACACACTTTTTGCAGAATCAATAGTCGGCTTCTGACTTAGTGTCCTTTTTACACACACGCACACATACACACATACACACACCTGTGCAGAATCTGTGGAGGACTTCTAAGAACAGGTCCTTTTTACACACACACACACACACACACACAAACACACCATTGCAGAATCAATAGAGGGCTTCTGACTTCATGTCCTTTTTACACACACACACACACACACACACACACACACCCTTACAGAACCACTGGAGGGCTTCTGACTTCATGTCCTTTTTACACACACACACACACTCACACACACACCCTCCCTCACACTGATCCTCATACCTTTGGAAAATTCCTAGAGGGCTTCTGACTTCCTTACCTTTTTACCCCCCCCCCCACACACACACACATCCTTGCAGAATTCCTGGATGGATTCTTACTTTGTTTCATTTTTCAACACACACACACACACACACACACACACACACACAACCTTACAGAACCTCTGGACGGCTTCAGACTCCATGTCCTTTTTACACACACACACACACACACACTTTTTGCAGAATCAATAGTCGGCTTCTGACTTAGTGTCCTTTTTACACAAACTCACACATACACACACCTGTGCAGAATCTGTGGAGGACTTCTAACAACAGGTCCTTTTTACACACACACACACACAAACACACCATTGCAGAATCAATAGAGGGCTTCTGACTTCATGTCCTTTTTACACACACACACACACACACACACACACACCCTTACAGAACCTCTGGAGGGCTTCTGATTTCATGTCATTTTTACACACACACACACACACACACACAATTTTGCAGAATCAATAGTCGGCTTCTGACTTCGTGTCCTTTTTACAAACACCCCCACACACACACGCCCTTGCAGAATTTCTAGAGGGCTTCTGAATTTGTGACCTTATTACACACGCACACACTCACACACATAAAACCTTGCAGAATCTCTTGAGAGCTTCATACTTGGTCTCCTTTTTACAAACACACACACACATCATGGCAGAATCTCTAAATGGCTTCTGACTTCAGGATCTTTTTACACACACACACACACACACACCTTTGCAGAAACTATGGAGTGTTTCTGACTTCATGTGTCCTTTTTACACACACTCGCACACAGACACCCTTGCAGAATCTCTTGAGGGCTTCTGATGTCATGTCCTTGTTACACACACACACACACACACACACTTGCATAATCTCTGGGTGTCTGACTTCGAGTCCTTTTTACACACACACACACACTCACACACACACCCTCCCTCACACTGATACTCATACCTTTGGAAAATTCCTAGAGTGCTTCTGACTTCCTTACCTTTTTACACACACACACACACACACACACACACACACATCCTTGCAGAATTCCTGGATGGATTCTTACTTTGTGTCTTTTTTCAACACACGCACACACACACACACTTGCAGAATATCTAGAGGGTTTCTGAATTTGTGTCCGTTTTACACACACACACACACACACACACACACACACACACACACCCTTACAGAACCTCTGGACGGCTTCAGACTCCATGTCCTTTTTACACACACACACACACACACTTTTTGCAGAATCAATAGTCGGCTTCTGACTTAGTGTCCTTTTTACACACACACACACTCACACACACACCCTCCCTCACACTGATACTCATACCTTTGGAAAATTCCTAGAGGGCTTCTGATTTCCTGTCCTTTTTACACACACACACACACACACACACACACACATCCTTGCAGAATTCCTGGATGGCTTCTTACTTTGTGTCCGTTTTAAACACACACACACACACAGATACACACACCCTTGCAGAAATTCTAGAGGGCTTCGGACTTCGTGTGCTTTTTACGCACGCACACACACACACACACACACACACGCACCCTTGCAGAGTCTCTGGAATGCTTCTGACTTCGTGTTCTTTTTACACACACACACACACACTCATACACATAAAACCTTGCAGAATCTCTTGAGAGCTTCGTACTTGGTGTCCTTTTTGCACACACACACACACATACATGCATCCTTGCAGAATAGCAGGAATTCATCTCACGTCATGTAATTTATACACACACACATACACACTCAAACTCATTCCTTTGCAAAATCACTTGAGGGTTTCTTACTTCGTGTTCTTTTTACAAACATACTCACACACACAGACACACCCTTGCAGGATCTCTAGAGGGCTTCTGACGTGGTGTCCTTTTTACACACTCGCACACAGACACACATACACACACCTGTGCAGAATCTCTGGAGGACTTCTAACAACATGTCGTTTATAAACACACACACACACATCCTTGCAGAAACTCTACAACGATTCTAAATTCCTATCCTTTTACACACGCACACACACACTCACACGCTTGCAGAATGCCTGCAGGGCTTCTGTCTTCATGTCCTTTTTATACACACACACAGACACACAACATTGCACAATCTCTAGAGTCCTTTTGATTTCTTGTCCTTTTTACACACACTCACACACACACACACACACCCTTCCAGAATCTCTAGAGGGTTTCTGACATTTTTCTTTTACGCACACACACACACACACCTTTGCAGAAACTATGGAGTGTTTCTGACTTCATGTATCCTTTTTTCACACCCCCACACACACGCCCTTGCAGAATTTCTAGAGGGCTTCTGACTTTGTGACCTTATTACACACACACACACTCACACACATAAAACCTTGCAGAATCTCTTGAGAGCTTCATACTTGGTCTCCTTTTTACAAACACACACACACATCATGGCAGAATCTCTAGATGGCTTCTGACATCAGGATCTTTTTACACACACACACACACACACACACACACACCTTTGCAGAAACTATGGAGTGTTTCTGACTTCATGTGTCCTTTTTACACACACTCACACACACACACCATTGCAGAATCTCTTGAGGACTTCTGATGTCATGTCCTTGTTACACACACACACACTTGCATAATCTCTGGGGGTCTGACTTCGTGTCCTTTTTACACACACACACACACTCACACACACACCCTCCCTCACACTGATACTCATACCTTTATTAAATTCCTACAGGGCTTCTGACTTCCTTACCTTTTTACACACACACACACACACACACACACACACATACTTGCAGAATTCCTGGATGGATTCTTACTTTGTGTCATTTTTGAACACACACACACACACACACACACACACCCTTGCAGAATATCTAGAGGGTTTCTGAATGTGTGTCCGTTTTACACACACACACACACACACCCACAACCCTACAGAACCTCTGGACGGCTTCAGATGCCATGTCCTTTTTACACACACACACACACTTTTTGCAGAATCAATAGTCGGCTTCTGACTTAGTGTCCTTTTTACACACACGCACACATACACACATACACACACCTGTGCAGAATCTGTGGAGGACTTCTAACAACAGGTCCTTTTTACACACACACACACACACACACACAAACACACCATTGCAGAATCAATAGAGGGCTTCTGACTTCATGTCCTTTTTACACACACACACACAAACACACACACACCCTTACAGAACTACTGGAGGGCTTCTGACTTCATGTCCTTTTTACACACACACACACACACACACCCTTACAGAACCTCTGGAGGGATTCTGATTTCATGTCTTTTTACACACACACACACACACACACTTTTGCAGAATCAATAGTCGGCTTCTGACTTCGTGTCCTTTTTACAAACACCCACACACACACGCCCTTGCAGAATTTCTAGAGGGTTTCTGAATTTGTGACCTTATTACACACGCACACACTCACACACATAAAACCTTGCAGAATCTCTTGAGAGCTTCATACTTGGTCTCCTTTTTACAAACACACACACACATCATGGCAGAATCTCTAGATGGCTTCTGACTTCAGGATCTTTTTACACACACACACACACACACACACACACCTTTGCAGAAACTATGGAGTGTTTCTGACTTCATGTGTCCTTTTTACACACACTCACACACACACACCCTTGCAGAATCTCTTGAGGGCTTCTGACGTCATGTCCTTGTTACACACACACACACACACACACACACTTGCATAATCTCTGGGGGTCTGACTTCGTGTCCTTTTTACACACACACACACTCACACACACACCCTCCCTCACACTGATCCTCATACCTTTGGAAAATTCCTAGAGGGCTTCTGACTTCCTTATCTTTTTACACACACACACACACACACATCCTTGCAGAATTCCTGGATGGATTCTTACTTTGTTTCATTTTTCAACACACACACACACACACAACCTTACAGAACCTCTGGACGGCTTCAGACTCCATGTCCTTTTTACACACACACACACACACACTTTTTGCAGAATCAATAGTCGGCTTCTGACTTAGTGTCCTTTTTACACACACACACACTCACACACACACCCTCCCTCACACTGATACTCATACCTTTGGAAAATTCCTAGAGGGCTTCTGATTTCCTGTCCGTTTTACACACACACACACACACACACACACACACACACACATCCTTGCAGAATTCCTGGATGGCTTCTTACTTTGTGTCCGTTTTAAACACACACACACACACAGATACACACACCCTTGCAGAAATTCTAGAGGGCTTCGGACTTCGTGTGCTTTTTACGCACGCACACACACACACACACACACACGCACGCACCCTTGCAGAGTCTCTGGAATGCTTCTGACTTCGTGTTCTTTTTACACACACACACACATTCATACACATAAAACCTTGCAGAATCTCTTGAGTGCTTCGTACTTGGTGTCCTTTTTGCACACACACACACACACATACATGCATCCTTGCAGAATAGCAGGAATTCATCTCACGTCATGTAATTTATACACACACACATACACACTCAAACTCATTCCTTTGCAAAATCACTTGAGGGTTTCTTACTTCGTGTTCTTTTTACAAACATACTCACACACACAGACACACACTTGCAGGATCTCTAGAGGGCTTCTGACGTGGTGTCCTTTTTACACACTCGCACACAGACACACATACACACACCTGTGCAGAATCTCTGGAGGACTTCTAACAACATGTCGTTTATAAACACACACACACACATCCCTTGCAGAATCTCTAGAAGGATTCAGACTTCGTGTCCTTTTTACACACACACACACACACATCCTTGCAGAAACTCTACAACGATTCTAAATTCCTATCCTTTTACACACGCACACACACACTCACACGCTTGCAGAATGCCTGCAGGGCTTCTGTCTTCATGTCCTTTTTATACACACACACAGACACACAACATTGCACAATCTCGAGAGTCCTTTTGATTTCTTGTCCTTTTTACACACACTCACACACACACACACACACCCTTCCAGAATCTCTAGAGGGTTTCTGACATTTTTCTTTTACGCACACACACACACACCTTTGCAGAAACTATGGAGTGTTTCTGACTTCATGTATCCTTTTTTCACACCCCCACACACACGCCCTTGCAGAATTTCTAGAGGGCTTCTGACTTTGTGACCTTATTACACACACACACACTCACACACATAAAACCTTGCAGAATCTCTTGAGAGCTTCATACTTGGTCTCCTTTTTACAAACACACACACACATCATGGCAGAATCTCTAGATGGCTTCTGACATCAGGATCTTTTTACACACACACACACACACACACACACACACATACACCCTTCCAGAACTCTACAAGGATTCTGATTTCATATCCTTTTTACACACACACACACACACACACAAACACACCATTGCAGAATCAATAGAGGGCTTCTGACTTCATGTCCTTTTTACACACACACACACACACACACCCTTACAGAACCTCTGGAGGGCTTCTGATTTCATGTTATTTTTACACACACACACACACATACACACACACACACACTTTTGCAGAATCAATAGTCGGCTTCTGACTTCGTGTCCTTTTTACAAACACCCCCCCACACACACGCCCTTGCAGAATTTCTAGAGGGCTTCTGACTTTGTGACCTTATTACACACGCACACACTCACACACATAAAACCTTGCAGAATCTCTTGAGAGCTTCATACTTGGTCTCCTTTTTACAAACACACACACACATCATGGCAGAATCTCTAGATGGCTTCTGACTTCAGGATCTTTTTACACACACACACACACACACACACACACACACACCTTTTCAGAAACTATGGAGTGTTTCTGACTTCATGTGTCCTTTTTACACACACTCGCACTCACACACCCTTGCAGAATCTATTGAGGGCTTCTGACGTCATGTCCTTGTTACACACACACACACACACACTTGCATAATCTCTGGGGGTCTGACTTCGTGTCCTTTTTACACACACACACACTCACACACACCCTCCCTCACACTGATACTCATACCTTTGGAAAATTCCTAGAGGGCTTCTGACTTCCTTACCTTTTTACCCCCCCCCCACACACACACATCCTTGCAGAATTCCTGGATGGATTCTTACTTTGTGTCATTTTTCAACACACACACACACACACTTGCAGAATATCTAGAGGGTTTCTGAATTTGTGTCCGTTTTACACACACACACACACACACCCACACCCTTACAGAACCTCTGGACGGCTTCAGACTCCATGTCCTTTTTACACACACACACACTCACACACACACCCTCCCTCACACTGATACTCATACCTTTGGAAAATTCCTAGAGGGCTTCTGATTTCCTGTCCTTTTTACACACACACACACACACACATCCTTGCAGAATTCCTGGATGGCTTCTTACTTTGTGTCCATTTTAAACACACACACACACACAGATACACACACCCTTGCAGAAATTCTAGAGGGCTTCGGACTTCGTGTGCTTTTTACGCACGCACAAACACACACACACACACACGCACGCACCCTTGCAGAGTCTCTGGAATGCTTCTGACTTCGTGTTCTTTTTACACACACACACACACACACTCATACACAAAAAACCTTGCAGAATCTCTTGAGAGCTTCGTACTTGGTGTCCTTTTTGCACACACACACACACACACACACACACACATGCATCCTTGCAGAATAGCAGGAATTCATCTCACGTCATGTAATTTATACACACACACATACACACTCAAACTCATTCCTTTGCAAAATCACTTGAGGGTTTCTTACTTCGTGTTCTTTTTACAAACATACTCACACACACAGACACACCCTTGCAGGATCTCTAGAGGGCTTCTGACGTGGTGTCCTTTTTACACACTCGCACACAGACACACATACACACACCTGTGCAGAATCTCTGGAGGACTTCTAACAACATGTCGTTTATAAACACACACACACACACATCCCTTGCAGAATCTCTAGAGGGATTCAGACTTCGTGTCCTTTTTACACACACACACACACATCCTTGCAGAAACTCTACAACGATTCTAAATTCCTATCCTTTTACACACGCACACACGCACTCACACGCTTGCAGAATGCCTGCAGGGCTTCTGTCTTCATGTCCTTTTTATACACACACACAGACACACAACATTGCACAATCTCTAGAGTCCTTTTGATTTCTTGTCCTTTTTACACACACACACACACACACACACACACACACACACCCTTCCAGAATCTCTAGAGGGTTTCTGACATTTTTCTTTTACGCACACACACACACACACCTTTGCAGAAACTATGGAGTGTTTCTGACTTCATGTGTCCTTTTTTCACACCCCCACACACACGCCCTTGCAGAATTTCTAGAGGGCTTCTGACTTTGTGACCTTATTACACACGCACACACTCACACACATAAAACCTTGCAGAATCTCTTGAGAGCTTCATACTTGGTCTCCTTTTTACAAACACACACACACATCATGGCAGAATCTCTAGATGGCTTCTGACATCAGGATCTTTTTACACACACACACACACACACACACACACCTTTGCAGAAACTATGGAGTGTTTCTGACTTCATGTGTCCTTTTTACACACACACACACTCACACACACACCTTCCCTTACACTGATCCTCATACATTGGAAAATTCCTAGAGGGCTCTGACTTCCTTACCTTTTTACACACACAAACACACACACACACACACACCCCAAACTCATTTTCTTGCCAAATCTCTGCAGTCCTTCTGACTTCGTGTCCTTTTTAAACACACACACACACAAATACACTTGTAGAATCTCTGGAGGATTTCTGATTTCATGTCCTTATTACACACACACACACGCATTCCCTCACTCTCACTCTGGAGGATTTCTGATTTAATGTCCTTTTTACACTCACACACACACACACATCCTTGCAGAATTCCTGGATGGCTTCTTACTTTGTGTCCATTTTAAACACACACACACACACAGATACACACACCCTTGCAGAAATTCTAGAGGGCTTCGGACTTCGTGTGCTTTTTACGCACGCACAAACACACACACACACACACGCACGCACCCTTGCAGAGTCTCTGGAATGCTTCTGACTTCGTGTTCTTTTTACACACACACACACACACACTCATACACAAAAAACCTTGCAGAATCTCTTGAGAGCTTCGTACTTGGTGTCCTTTTTGCACACACACACACACACACACACATGCATCCTTGCAGAATAGCAGGAATTCATCTCACGTCATGTAATTTATACACACACACATACACACTCAAACTCATTCCTTTGCAAAATCACTTGAGGGTTTCTTACTTCGTGTTCTTTTTACAAACATACTCACACACACAGACACACCCTTGCAGGATCTCTAGAGGGCTTCTGACGTGGTGTCCTTTTTACACACTCGCACACAGACACACATACACACACCTGTGCAGAATCTCTGGAGGACTTCTAACAACATGTCGTTTATAAACACACACACACACACATCCCTTGCAGAATCTCTAGAGGGATTCAGACTTCGTGTCCTTTTTACACACACACACACACATCCTTGCAGAAACTCTACAACGATTCTAAATTCCTATCCTTTTACACACGCACACACACACTCACACGCTTGCAGAATGCCTGCAGGGCTTCTGTCTTCATGTCCTTTTTATACACACACACAGACACACAACATTGCACAATCTCTAGAGTCCTTTTGATTTCTTGTCCTTTTTACACACACACACACACACACACACACACACACACCCTTCCAGAATCTCTAGAGGGTTTCTGACATTTTTCTTTTACGCACACACACACACACACCTTTGCAGAAACTATGGAGTGTTTCTGACTTCATGTGTCCTTTTTTCACACCCCCACACACACGCCCTTGCAGAATTTCTAGAGGGCTTCTGACTTTGTGACCTTATTACACACGCACACACTCACACACATAAAACCTTGCAGAATCTCTTGAGAGCTTCATACTTGGTCTCCTTTTTACAAACACACACACACATCATGGCAGAATCTCTAGATGGCTTCTGACATCAGGATCTTTTTACACACACACACACACACACACACACCTTTGCAGAAACTATGGAGTGTTTCTGACTTCATGTGTCCTTTTTACACACACACACACACTCACACACACACCTTCCCTTACACTGATCCTCATACCTTTGGAAAATTCCTAGAGGGCTCTGACTTCCTTACCTTTTTACACACACAAACACACACACACACACACACCCCAAACTCATTTTCTTGCCAAATCTCTGCAGTCCTTCTGACTTCGTGTCCTTTTTAAACACACACACACACAAATACACTTGTAGAATCTCTGGAGGATTTCTGATTTCATGTCCTTATTACACACACACACACGCATTCCCTCACTCTCACTCTGGAGGATTTCTGATTTAATGTCCTTTTTACACTCACACACACACACACATACTCTTTTGCAGAATCAATAGTCGGCTTCTGACTTGGTGTCCTTTTTACCCACACGCACACAGACACATACACACACCTGTGCAGAATCTGTGGAGGACTTCTAACAACATGTCCTTTTTACACACAAACACACAAAGACATACTCTTGCAGGATCTCTAGAGTGCTTGTGACTTGGTGTCCTTTATACACACACACGCACATACATCCTTCCAGATCTCTACAAGGATTCTGACTTCATGTCCTTTTTACACACACACACACACACACACACACACAAAACACACCATTGCAGAATCAATAGAGGGCTTCTGACTTCATGTCCTTTTAACACACACACACACACACACACACCCTTACAGAACCTCTGGAGGGCTTCTGATTTCATTTCCTTTTTACACACACACACACACACACACACTTTTGCAGAATCAATAGTCGGCTTCTGACTTCGTGTCCTTTTTACAAACACCCCCCCACACACACGCCCTTGCAGAATTTCTAGAGGGCTTCTGAATTTGTGACCTTATTACACACGCACACACTAACACACATAAAACCTAGCAGAATCTCTTGAGAGCTTCATACTTGGTCTCCTTTTTACAAACACACACACACATCATGGCAGAATCTCTAGATGGCTTCTGACTTCAGGATCTTTTTACACACACACACACACACACACACACACACACCTTTGCAGAAACTATGGAGTGTTTCTGACTTCATGTGTCCTTTTTACACACACTCACACACACACACCATTGCAGAATCTCTTGAGGGCTTCTGATGTCATGTCCTTGTTACACACACACACACACTTGCATAATCTCTGGGGGTCTGACTTCGTGTCCTTTTTACACACACACACACTCACACACACACCCTCCCTCACACTGATACTCATACCTTTATTAAATTCCTACAGGGCTTATGACTTCCTTACCTTTTTACACACACACACACACACACACACACACACACATACTTGCAGAATTCCTGGATGGATTCTTACTTTGTGTCTTTTTTGAACACACACACACACACACACACACACACCCTTGCAGAATATCTAGAGGGTTTCTGAATGTGTGTCCGTTTTACACACACACACACACACACACACACAACCCTACAGAACCTCTGGACGGCTTCAGACTCCATGTCCTTTTTACACACACACACACACACACACACACACACACCTTTGCAGAAACTATGGAGTGTTTCTGACTTCATGTGTCCTTTTTACACACACTCAAACACACACACCATTGCAGAATCTCTTGAGGGCTTCTGATGTCATGTCCTTGTTACACACACACACACTTGCATAATCTCTGGGGGTCTGACTTCGTGTCCTTTTTACACACACACACACACTCACACACACACCCTCCCTCACACTGATACTCATACCTTTATTAAATTCCTAAAGGGCTTCTGACTTCCTTACCTTTTTACACACACACACATACTTGCAGAATTCCTGGATGGATTCTTACTTTGTGTCATTTTTGAACACACACACACACACACACACACACATCCTTGCAGAATTCCTGGATGGATTCTTACTTTGTTTCATTTTTCAACACACACACACACACACACACACAACCTTATAGAATATCTGGACGGCTTCAGACTCCATGTCCTTTTTACACACACACACACACACTTTTTGCAGAATCAATAGTCGGCTTCTGACTTAGTGTCCTTTTTACACAAACGCACACATACACACACCTGTGCAGAATCTGTGGAGGACTTCTAACTACAGGTCCTTTTTACACACACACACACACACACACACACACAAACACACCATTGCAGAATCAATAGAGGGCTTCTGACTTCATGTCCTTTTTACACACACACACACACACACACCCTTACAGAACCTCTGGAGGGCTTCTGATTTCATGTTATTTTTACACACACACACACACATACACACACACACACACTTTTGCAGAATCAATAGTCGGCTTCTGACTTCGTGTCCTTTTTACAAACACCCCCCCACACACACGCCCTTGCAGAATTTCTAGAGGGCTTCTGACTTTGTGACCTTATTACACACGCACACACTCACACACATAAAACCTTGCAGAATCTCTTGAGAGCTTCATACTTGGTCTCCTTTTTACAAACACACACACACATCATGGCAGAATCTCTAGATGGCTTCTGACTTCAGGATCTTTTTACACACACACACACACACACACACACACACCTTTGCAGAAACTATGGAGTGTTTCTGACTTCATGTGTCCTTTTTACACACACTCGCACTCACACACCCTTGCAGAATCTATTGAGGGCTTCTGACGTCATGTCCTTGTTACACACACACACACACACACTTGCATAATCTCTGGGGGTCTGACTTCGTGTCCTTTTTACACACACACACACTCACACACACACCCTCCCTCACACTGATCCTCATACCTTTGGAAAATTCCTAGAGTGCTTCTGACTTCCTTACCTTTTTACACACACACACACACACACACACATCCTTGCAGAATTCCTGGATGGATTCTTACTTTGTGTCCGTTTTAAACACACACACACACACACAGATACACACACCCTTGCAGAAATTCTAGAGGGCTTCGGACTTCGTGTACTTTTTACGCACGCACAAACACACACACACACACACGCACGCACCCTTGCAGAGTCTCTGGAATGCTTCTGACTTCGTGTTCTTTTTACACACACACACACACTCATACACAAAAAACCTTGCAGAATCTCTTGAGAGCTTCGTACTTGGTGTCCTTTTTGCACACACACACACACACACACACACACACACACACACATGAATCCTTGCAGAATAGCAGGAATTCATCTCACGTCATGTAATTTATACACACACACATACACACTCAAACTCATTCCTTTGCAAAATCACTTGAGGGTTTCTTACTTCGTGTTCTTTTTACAAACATACTCACACACACAGACACACCCTTGCAGGATCTCTAGAGGGCTTCTGACGTGGTGTCCTTTTTACACACTCGCACACAGACACACATACACACACCTGTGCAGAATCTCTGGAGGACTTCTAACAACATGTCGTTTATAAACACACACACACACATCCCTTGCAGAATCTCTAGAGGGATTCAGACTTCGTGTCCTTTTTACACACACACACACACATCCTTGCAGAAACTCTACAACGATTCTAAATTCCTATCCTTTTACACACGCACACACACACTCACACGCTTGCAGAATGCCTGCAGGGCTTCTGTCTTCATGTCCTTTTTATACACACACACAGACACACAACATTGCACAATCTCTAGAGTCCTTTTGATTTCTTGTCCTTTTTACACACACTCACACACACACACACACACACAAACACCCTTCCAGAATCTCTAGAGGGTTTCTGACATTTTTCTTTTACGCACACACACACACACACCTTTGCAGAAACTATGGAGTGTTTCTGACTTCATGTGTCCTTTTTTCACACCCCCACACACACGCCCTTGCAGAATTTCTAGAGGGCTTCTGACTTTGTGACCTTATTACACACGCACACACTCACACACATAAAACCTTGCAGAATCTCTTGAGAGCTTCATACTTGGTCTCCTTTTTACAAACACACACACACATCATGGCAGAATCTCTAGATGGCTTCTGACATCAGGATCTTTTTACACACACACACACACACACACACACACCTTTGCAGAAACTATGGAGTGTTTCTGACTTCATGTGTCCTTTTTACACACACACACACACTCACACACACACCTTCCCTTACACTGATCCTCATACCTTTGGAAAATTCCTAGAGGGCTCTGACTTCCTTACCTTTTTACACACACAAACACACACACACACACACACCCCAAACTCATTTTCTTGCCAAATCTCTGCAGTCCTTCTGACTTCGTGTCCTTTTTAAACACACACACACACAAATACACTTGTAGAATCTCTGGAGGATTTCTGATTTCATGTCCTTATTACACACACACACACGCATTCCCTCACTCTCACTCTGGAGGATTTCTGATTTAATGTCCTTTTTACACTCACACACACACACACATACTCTTTTGCAGAATCAATAGTCGGCTTCTGACTTGGTGTCCTTTTTACCCACACGCACACAGACACATACACACACCTGTGCAGAATCTGTGGAGGACTTCTAACAACATGTCCTTTTTACACACAAACACACAAAGACATACTCTTGCAGGATCTCTAGAGTGCTTGTGACTTGGTGTCCTTTATACACACACACGCACATACATCCTTCCAGATCTCTACAAGGATTCTGACTTCATGTCCTTTTTACACACACACACACACACACACACACACACACACACAAAACACACCATTGCAGAATCAATAGAGGGCTTCTGACTTCATGTCCTTTTAACACACACACACACACACACACACACACACACCCTTACAGAACCTCTGGAGGGCTTCTGATTTCATTTCCTTTTTACACACACACACACACACACACACACACACACTTTTGCAGAATCAATAGTCGGCTTCTGACTTCGTGTCCTTTTTACAAACACCCCCCCACACACACGCCCTTGCAGAATTTCTAGAGGGCTTCTGAATTTGTGACCTTATTACACACGCACACACTCACACACATAAAACCTAGCAGAATCTCTTGAGAGCTTCATACTTGGTCTCCTTTTTACAAACACACACACACATCATGGCAGAATCTCTAGATGGCTTCTGACTTCAGGATCTTTTTACACACACACACACACACACACACACACACCTTTGCAGAAACTATGGAGTGTTTCTGACTTCATGTGTCCTTTTTACACACACTCACACACACACACCATTGCAGAATCTCTTGAGGGCTTCTGATGTCATGTCCTTGTTACACACACACACACTTGCATAATCTCTGGGGGTCTGACTTCGTGTCCTTTTTACACACACACACACACACTCACACACACACCCTCCCTCACACTGATACTCATACCTTTATTAAATTCCTACAGGGCTTATGACTTCCTTACCTTTTTACACACACACACACACACACACACACACACATACTTGCAGAATTCCTGGATGGATTCTTACTTTGTGTCTTTTTTGAACACACACACACACACACACACACCCTTGCAGAATATCTAGAGGGTTTCTGAATGTGTGTCCGTTTTACACACACACACACACACACACACACACACCCACAACCCTACAGAACCTCTGGACGGCTTCAGACTCCATGTCCTTTTTACACACACACACACACTTTTTGCAGAATCAATAGTCGGCTTCTGACTTAGTGTCCTTTTTACACACACGCACACATACACACATACACACACCTGTGCAGAATCTGGGGAGGACTTCTAAGAACAGGTCCTTTTTAAACACACACACACACACACACAAACACACCATTGCAGAATCAATAGAGGGCTTCTGACTTCATGTCCTTTTTACACACACACACACACACACACACACACACCCTTACAGAACCACTGGAGGGCTTCTGACTTCATGTCCTTTTTACACACACACACACACACACCCTTACAGAACCTCTGGAGGGATTCTGATTTCATGTCTTTTTACACACACACACACTTTTGCAGAATCAATAGTCGGCTTCTGACTTCGTGTCCTTTTTACAAACACCCACACACACATGCCCTTGCAGAATTTCTAGAGGGTTTCTGAATTTGTGACCTTATTACACACGCACACACTCACACACATAAAACCTTGCAGAATCTCGTGAGAGCTTCATACTTGGTCTCCTTTTTACAAACACACACACACATCAGGGCAGAATCTCTAGATGGGTTCTGACTTCAGGATCTTTTTACACACACACACACACACACTTTTGCAGAATCAATAGTCGGCTTCTGACTTCGTGTCCTTTTTACAAACACCCCCCCACACACACGCCCTTGCAGAATTTCTAGAGGGCTTCTGACTTTGTGACCTTATTACACATGCACACACTCACACACATAAAACCTTGCAGAATCTCTTGAGAGCTTCATACTTGGTCTCCTTTTTACAAACACACACACACATCATGGCAGAATCTCTAGATGGCTTCTGACTTCAGGATCTTTTTACACACACACACACACACACACACACACCTTTGCAGAAACTATGGAGTGTTTCTGACTTCATGTGTCCTTTTTACACACACTCGCACACACACACCCTTGCAGAATCTCTTGAGGGCTTCTGACGTCATGTCCTTGTTACACACACACACACACACACTTGCATAATCTCTGGGTGTCTGACTTCGTGTCCTTTTTACACACACACACACACACACTCACACACACACCCTCCCTCACACTGATACTCATACCTTTGGAAAATTCCTAGAGGGCTTCTGACTTCCTTACCTTTTTACCCCCCCACACACACACACATCCTTGCAGAATTCCTGGATGGATTCTTACTTTGTGTCATTTTTCAACACACACACACACACACACACACTTGCAGAATATCTAGAGGGTTTCTGAATTTGTGTCCGTTTTACACACACACACACACACACACACACACACACACACACACACCCTTACAGAACCTCTGGACGGCTTCAGACTCCATGTCCTTTTTACACACACACACACACACACTTTTTGCAGAATCAATAGTCGGCTTCTGACTTAGTGTCCTTTTTACACACACACACACACTCACACACACACCCTCCCTCACACTGATACTCATACCTTTGGAAAATTCCTATTGGGCTTCTGATTTCCTGTCCTTTTTACACACACACACACACACACACACACATCCTTGCAGAATTCCTGGATGGCTTCTTACTTTGTGTCCGTTTTAAACACACACACACACAGATACACACACCCTTGCAGAAATTGTAGAGGGCTTCGGACTTCGTGTGCTTTTTACGCACGCACACACACACACACACACGCACGCACCCTTGCAGAGTCTCTGGAATGCTTCTGACTTCGTGTTCTTTTTACACACACACACACTCATACACATAAAACCTTGCAGAATCTCTTGAGAGCTTCGTACTTGGTGTCCTTTTTGCACACACACACACACACACATACATGCATCCTTGCAGAATAGCAGGAATTCATCTCACGTCATGTAATTTATACACACACACATACACACTCAAACTCATTCCTTTGCAAAATCACTTGAGGGTTTCTTACTTCGTGTTCTTTTTACAAACATACTCACACACACAGACACACCCTTGCAGGATCTCTAGAGGGCTTCTGACGTGGTGTCCTTTTTACACACTCGCACACAGACACACATACACACACCTGTGCAGAATCTCTGGAGGACTTCTAACAACATGTCGTTTATAAACACACACACACACATCCCTTGCAGAATCTCTAGAGGGATTCAGACTTCGTGTCCTTTTTACACACACACTCATCCTTGCAGAAACTCTACAACGATTCTAAATTCCTATCCTTTTACACACGCACACACACACTCACACGCTTGCAGAATGCCTGCAGGGCTTCTGTCTTCATGTCCTTTTTATACACACACACAGACACACAACATTGCACAATCTCTAGAGTCCTTTTGATTTCTTGTCCTTTTTACACACACTCACACACACACACACACACCCTTCCAGAATCTCTAGAGGGTTTCTGACATTTTTCTTTTACGCACACAAACACACACACCTTTGCAGAAACTATGGAGTGTTTCTGACTTCATGTGTCCTTTTTACACACACTCACACACACACACCATTGCAGAATCTCTTGAGGGCTTCTGATGTCATGTCCTTGTTACACACACACACACTTGCATAATCTCTGGGGGTCTGACTTCGTGTCCTTTTTACACACACACACACACTCACACACACACCCTCCCTCACACTGATACTCATACCTTTATTAAATTCCTACAGGGCTTCTGACTTCCTTACCTTTTTACACACACACACACACACAGACACACACACATACTTGCAGAATTCCTGGATGGATTCTTACTTTGTGTCATTTTTGAACACACACACACACACACACACACCCTTGCAGAATATCTAGAGGGTTTATGAATGTGTGTCCGTTTTACACACACACACACACACACACACAACCCTACAGAACCTCTGGACGTCTTCAGACTCCATGTCCTTTTTACACACACACACACATTTTTTGCAGAATCAATAGTCGGCTTCTGACTTAGTGTCCTTTTTACACACACGCACACATACACACATACACACACCTGTGCAGAATCTGTGGAGGACTTCTAACAACAGGTCCTTTTTACACACACACACACACACACACACAAACACACCATTGCAGAATCAATAGAGGGCTTCTGACTTCATGTCCTTTTTACACACACACACACACACACACACACACCCTTACAGAACCACTGGAGGGCTTCTGACTTCATGTCCTTTTTACACACACACACACACACCCTTACAGAACCTCTGGAGGGATTCTGATTTCATGTCTTTTTAAACACACACACACACACACATTTTTGCAGAATCAATAGTCGGCTTCTGACTTCGTGTCCTTTTTACAAACACCCACACACACACGCCCTTGCAGAATTTCTAGAGGGTTTCTGAATTTGTGACCTTATTACACACGCACACACTCACACACATAAAACCTTGCAGAATCTCTTGAGAGCTTCATACTTGGTCTCCTTTTTACAAACACACACACACATCATGGCAGAATCTCTAGATGGCTTCTGACTTCAGGATCTTTTTACACACACACACACACACACACACACACACACACACACCTTTGCAGAAACTATGGAGTGTTTCTGACTTCATGTGTCCTTTTTACACACACTCACACACACACACACCCTTGCAGAATCTCTTGAGGGCTTCTGACGTCATGTCCTTGTTACACACACACACACACACTTGCATAATCTCTGGGGGTCTGACTTCGTGTCCTTTTTACACACACTCACACACACACACACACCCTTGCAGAATCTCTTGAGGGCTTCTGACGTCATGTCCTTGTTACACACACACACACACACACACTTGCATAATCTCTGGGGGTCTGACTTCGTGTCCTTTTTACACACACACACACTCACACACACACCCTCCCTCACACTGATCCTCATACCTTTGGAAAATTCCTAGAGGGCTTCTGACTTCCTTACCTTTTTAAACACACACACACACACACACACATCCTTGCAGAATTCCTGGATGGATTCTTACTTTGTTTCATTTTTCAACACACACACACACACACACACACAACCTTACAGAACCTCTGGACGGCTTCAGACTCCATGTCCTTTTTACACACACACACACACACACACACACTTTTTGCAGAATCAATAGTCGGCTTCTGACTTAGTGTCCTTTTTACACAAACGCACACATACACACATACACACACCTGTGCAGAATCTGTGGAGGACTTCTAACAACAGGTCCTTTTTACACACACACACACACAAACACACCATTGCAGAATCAATAGAGGGCTTCTGACTTCATGTCCTTTTTACACACACACACACACACACACCCTTATAGAACCTCTGGAGGGCTTCTGATTTCATGTCATTTTTACACACACACACACACACACTCACATTTTGCAGAATCAATAGTCGGCTTCTGACTTCGTGTCCTTTTTACAAACACCCACACACACACACGCCCTTGCAGAATTTCTAGAGGGCTTCTGACTTTGTGACCTTATTACACACGCACACACTCACACACATAAAACCTTGCAGAATCTCTTGAGAGCTTCATACTTGGTCTCCTTTTTACAAACACACACACACATCATGGCAGAATCTCTAGATGGCTTCTGACTTCAGGATCTTTTTACACACACACACACACACACACCTTTGCAGAAACTATGGAGTGTTTCTGACTTCATGTGTCCTTTTTACACACACTCGCACACACACACCCTTGCAGAATCTCTTGAGGGCTTCTGACGTCATGTCCTTGTTACACACACACACACACACACACACTTGCATAATCTCTGGGGGTCTGACTTCGTGTCCTTTTTACACACACACACACACACACACTCACACACACACCCTCCCTCACACTGATACTCATACCTTTGGAAAATTCCTAGAGGGCTTCTGACTTCCTTACCTTTTTACACACACACACACACACACACACACACACACACACACATACTTGCAGAATTCCTGGATGGATTCTTACTTTGTGTCATTTTTCAACACACACACACACACACACACTTGCAGAATATCTAGAGGGTTTCTGAATATGTGTCCGTTTTACACACACACACCCACACCCTTACAGAACCACTGGACGGCTTCAGACTCCATGTCCTTTTTACACACACACACACACACACACACACTTTTTGCAGAATCAATAGTCGGCTTCTGACTTAGTGTCCTTTTTACACACACACACTCACACAAACACCCTCCCTCACACTGATACTCATACCTTTATTAAATTCCTACAGGGCTTCTGACTTCCTTACCTTTTTACACACACTCACACACACACACATACTTGCAGAATTCCTGGATGGATTCTTACATTGTGTCATTTTTGAACACACACACACACACACACACACACACTTGCAGAATATCTAGAGGGTTGCTGAATGTGTGTCCGTTTTACACACACACACACACACCCTTTTGCAGAATCAATAGTCGGCTTCTGACTTCGTGTCCTTTTTACAAACACCCCCACACACACACGCCCTTAGAGAATTTCTAGAGGGCTTCTGACTTTGTGACCTTATTACAGACGCACACACTAACACACATAAAACCTTGCAGAATCTCTTGAGAGCTTCATACTTGGTCTCCTTTTTACAAACACACACACACATCGTGGCAGAATCTCTAGATGGCTTCTGACTTCAGGATCTTTTTACACACACACACACACACACACACCTTTGCAGAAACTATGGAGTGTTTCTGACTTCATATGTCCTTTTTACACACACTCAAACACACACACCATTGCAGAATCTCTTGAGGGCTTCTGATGTCATGTCCTTGTTACACACACACACACTTGCATAATCTCTGGGGGTCTGACTTCGTGTTCTTTTTACACACACACACACTCACACACACACCCTCCCTCACACTGATACTCATACCTTTATTAAATTCCTACAGGTCTTCTGACTTCCTTACCTTTTTACACACACACAAACACACACACACATACTTGCAGAATTCCTGGATGGATTCTTACTTTGTGTCATTTTTGAACACACACACACACACACCCTTGCAGAATATCTAGAGGGTTTCTGAATGTGTGTCCGTTTTACACACACACACAAACACACACACACAACCCTACAGAACCTCTGGACGGCTTCAGACTCCATGTCCTTTTTACACACACACACACACTTTTTGCAGAATCAATAGTGGCTTCTGACTTAGTGTCCTTTTTACACACACGCACACATACACACATACACACACCTGTGCAGAATCTGTGGAGGACTTCTAACAACAGGTCCTTTTTACACACACACACACACACACACAAACACACCATTGCAGAATCAATAGAGGGCTTCTGACTTCATGTCCTTTTTACACACACACACACACACACACCCTTACAGAACCTCTGGAGGGATTCTGATTTCATGTCTTTTTACACACACACACACACTTTTGCAGAATCAATAGTCGGCTTCTGACTTCGTGTCCTTTTTACAAACACCCACACACACACGCCCTTGCAGAATTTCTAGTGGGTTTCTGAATTTGTGACCTTATTACACACGCACACACTCACACACATAAAAACTTACAGAATCTCTTGAGAGCTTCATACTTGGTCTCCTTTTTACAAACACACACACACATCAGGGCAGAATCTCTAGATGGCTTCTGACTTCAGGACCTTTTTACACACACACACACACACACACACACACTTTTGCAGAAACTATGGAGTGTTTCTGACTTCATGTGTCCTTTTTACACACACTCACACACACACACCCTTGCAGAATCTCTTGAGGGCTTCTGACGTCATGTCCTTGTTACACACACACACACACACACTTGCATAATCTCTGGGGGTCTGACTTCGTGTCCTTTTTACACACACACACACACTCACACACACACCCTCCCTCACACTGATCCTCATACTTTTGGAAAATTCCTAGAGGGCTTCTGACTTCCTCACCTTTTTATCCACACACACACACACACACACACACACACACACACACACATCCTTGCAGAATTCCTGGATGGATTCTTACTTTGTTTCATTTTTCAACACACACACACACACACACACACAACCTTACAGAACCTCTGGACGGCTTCAGACTCCATGTCCTTTTTACACACACACACACACACTTTTTGCAGAATCAATAGTCGGCTTCTGACTTAGTGTCCTTTTTACACAAACGCACACATACACACACCTGTGCAGAATCTGTGAAGGACTTCTAACAACAGGTCCTTTTTACACACACACACACACACACACAAACACACCATTGCAGAATCAATAGAGGGCTTCTGACTTCATGTCCTTTTTACACACACACACACACACACACCCTTACAGAACCTCTGGAGGGCTTCTGATTTCATGTCCTTTTTTCACACACACACACACACACACACACACTTTTGCAGAATCAATAGTCGGCTTCTGACTTCGTGTCCTTTTTACAAACACCCCCACACACACACGCCCTTGCAGAATTTCTAGAGGGCTTCTGACTTTGTGACCTTATTACACACGCACACACTCACACACATAAAACCTTGCAGAATCTCTTGAGAGCTTCATACTTGGTCTCCTTTTTACAAACACACACACACATCATTGCAGAATCTCTAGATGGCTTCTGA
Organism: Tenrec ecaudatus; assembly: GCF_050624435.1. Lineage (NCBI taxonomy): Eukaryota > Metazoa > Chordata > Mammalia > Afrosoricida > Tenrecidae > Tenrec > Tenrec ecaudatus. The sequence goes on along the minus strand of NC_134533.1, from coordinate 132,770,711 downwards.
CTTCAGGATCTTTTTACACACACACACACACACACACACACACACCTTTGCAGAAACTATGGAGTGTTTCTGACTTCATGTGTCCTTTTTACACACACTCACACACACACACTATTGCAGAATCTCTTGAGGGCTTCTGATGTCATGTCCTTGTTACACACACACACACTTGCATAATCTCTGGGGGTCTGACTTCGTGTTCTTTTTACACACACACACACTCACACACACACCCTCCCTCACACTGATACTCATACCTTTATTACATTCCTACAGGGCTTCTGACTTCCTTACCTTTTTACACACACACACACACACACACACATACTTGCAGAATTCCTGGATGGATTCTTACTTTGTGTCATTTTTGAACACACACACACACACACACACACACACCCTTGCAGAATATCTAGAGGGTTTCTGAATGTGTGTCCGTTTTACACACACACACAAACACACACACACAACCCTACAGAACCTCTGGACGGCTTCAGACTCCATGTCCTTTTTACACACACACACACACACTTTTTGCAGAATCAATAGTCGGCTTCTGACTTAGTGTCCTTTTTACACACACGCACACATACACACATACACACACCTGTGCAGAATCTGTGGAGGACTTCTAACAACAGGTCCTTTTTACACACACACACACACACACAAACACACCATTGCATAATCAATAGAGGGCTTCTGACTTCATGTCCTTTTTACACACACACACACCCTTACAGAACCTCTGGAGGGATTCTGATTTCATGTCTTTTTACACACACACACACACTTTTGCAGAATCAATAGTCGGCTTCTGACTTCGTGTCCTTTTTACAAACACCCACACACACACGCCCTTGCAGAATTTCTAGTGGGTTTCTGAATTTGTGACCTTATTACACACGTAAACACTCACACACATAAAACCTTACAGAATCTCTTGAGAGCTTCATACTTGGTCTCCTTTTTACAAACACACACACACATCAGGGCAGAATCTCTAGATGGCTTCTGACTTCAGGACCTTTTTACACACACACACACACACACACACACACACTTTTGCAGAAACTATGGAGTGTTTCTGACTTCATGTGTCCTTTTTACACACACTCACACACACACACCCTTGCAGAATCTCTTGAGGGCTTCTGACGTCATGTCCTTGTTACACACACACACACACACACTTGCATAATCTCTGGGGGTCTGACTTCGTGTCCTTTTTACACACACACTCACACACACACCCTCCCTCACACTGATCCTCATACTTTTGGAAAATTCCTAGAGGGCTTCTGACTTCCTCACCTTTTTATACACACACACACACACACACACACACACACACACACACACACATCCTTGCAGAATTCCTGGATGGATTCTTACTTTGTTTCATTTTTCAACACACACACACACACACACACACAACCTTACAGAACCTCTGGACGGCTTCAGACTCCATGTCCTTTTTACACACACACACACACACACTTTTTGCAGAATCAATAGTCGGCTTCTGACTTAGTGTCCTTTTTACACAAACGCACACATACACACACCTGTGCAGAATCTGTGAAGGACTTCTAACAACAGGTCCTTTTTACACACACACACACACACACACAAACACACCATTGCAGAATCAATAGAGGGCTTCTGACTTCATGTCCTTTTTACACACACACACACACACACACACACACACCCTTACAGAACCTCTGGAGGGCTTCTGATTTCATGTCCTTTTTTCACACACACACACACACACACACACTTTTGCAGAATCAATAGTCGGCTTCTGACTTCGTGTCCTTTTTACAAACACCCCCACACACACACGCCCTTGCAGAATTTCTAGAGGGCTTCTGACTTTGTGACCTTATTACACACGCACACACTCACACACATAAAACCTTGCAGAATCTCTTGAGAGCTTCATACTTGGTCTCCTTTTTACAAACACACACACACATCATGGCAGAATCTCTAGATGGCTTCTGACTTCAGGATCTTTTTACACACACACACACACACACACACACACACACACCTTTGCAGAAACTATGGAGTTTTTCTGACTTCATGTGTCCTTTTTACACACACTCGCACACACACACCCTTGCAGAATCTATTGAGGGATTCTGACGTCATGTCCTTGTTACACACACACACACACACACACACACACTTGCATAATCTCTGGGGGTCTGACTTCGTGTCCTTTTTACACACACACACACTCACACACACCCTCCCTCACACTGATACTCATACCTTTGGAAAATTCCTAGAGGGCTTCTGACTTCCTTACCTTTTTACCCCCCCCCACACACACATCCTTGCAGAATTCCTGGATGGATTCTTACTTTGTGTCATTTTTCAACACACACACACACACTTGCAGAATATCTAGAGGGTTTCTGAATTTGTGTCCGTTTTACACACACACACACACACACACCCACACCCTTACAGAACCTCTGGACGGCTTCAGACTCCATGTCCTTTTTACACACACACACACACTCACACACACACCCTCCCTCACACTGATACTCATACCTTTGGAAAATTCCTAGAGGGCTTCTGATTTCCTGTCCTTTTTACACACACACACACACACACACACATCCTTGCAGAATTCCTGGATGGCTTCTTACTTTGTGTCCGTTTTAAACACACACACACACAGATACACACACCCTTGCAGAAATTCTAGAGGGCTTCGGACTTCGTGTGCTTTTTACGCACGCACAAACACACACACACACACACGCACGCACCCTTGCAGAGTCTCTGGAATGCTTCTGACTTCGTGTTCTTTTTACACACACACACACTCATACACATAAAACCTTGCAGAATCTCTTGAGAGCTTCGTACTTGGTGTCCTTTTTGCACACACACACACACACACACACACACACACATACATGCATCCTTGCAGAATAGCAGGAATTCATCTCACGTCATGTAATTTATACACACACACATACACACTCAAACTCATTCCTTTGCAAAATCACTTGAGGGTTTCTTACTTCGTGTTCTTTTTACAAACATACTCACACACACAGACACACCCTTGCAGGATCTCTAGAGGGCTTCTGACGTGGTGTCCTTTTTACACACTCGCACACAGACACACATACACACACCTGTGCAGAATCTCTGGAGGACTTCTAACAACATGTCGTTTATAAACACACACACACACATCCCTTGCAGAATCTCTAGAGGGATTCAGACTTCGTGTCCTTTTTACACACACACACATCCTTGCAGAAACTCTACAACGATTCTAAATTCCTATCCTTTTACACACGCACACACACACTCATACGCTTGCAGAATGCCTGCAGGGCTTCTGTCTTCATGTCCTTTTTATACACACACACAGACACACAACATTGCACAATCTCTAGAGTCCTTTTGATTTCTTGTCCTTTTTACACACACTCACACACACACACACACACACAAACACCCTTCCAGAATCTCTAGAGGGTTTCTGACATTTTTCTTTTACACACACACACACTCACACCTTTGCAGAAACTATGGAGTGTTTCTGACTTCATGTATCCTTTTTTCACACCCCCACACACACGCCCTTGCAGAATTTCTAGAGGCTTCTGACTTTGTGACCTTATTACACACACACACACTCACACACATAAAACCTTGCAGAATCTCTTGAGAGCTTCATACTTGGTCTCCTTTTTACAAACACACACACACATCATGGCAGAATCTCTAGATGGCTTCTGACATCAGGATCTTTTTATACACACACACACACACACACACACCTTTGCAGAAACTATGGAGTGTTTCTGACTTCATGTGTCCTTTTTACACACACTCACACACACACACCATTGCAGAATCTCTTGAGGGCTTCTGATGTCATGTCCTTGTTACACACACGCACACTTGCATAATCTCTGGGGGTCTGACTTCGTGTCCTTTTTTCACACACACACACACTCACACACACACCCTCCCTCACACTGATACTCATACCTTTATTAAATTCCTACAGGGCTTCTGACTTCCTTACCTTTTTACACACACTCACACACACACACATACTTGCAGAATTCCTGGATGGATTCTTACATTGTGTCATTTTTGAACACACACACACACACACACTTGCAGAATATCTAGAGGGTTTCTGAATGTGTGTCCGTTTTACACACACACACACACACACACACTTTTGCAGAATCAATAGTCGGCTTCTGACTTCGTGTCCTTTTTACAAACACCCCCACACACACACGCCCTTGCAGAATTTCTAGAGGGCTTCTGACTTTGTGACCTTATTACAGACGCACACACTCACACACATAAAACCTTGCAGAATCTCTTGAGAGCTTCATACTTGGTCTCCTTTTTACAAACACACACACACATCATGGCAGAATCTCTAGATGGCTTCTGACTTCAGGATCTTTTTACACACACACACACACACACACACACACCTTTGCAGAAACTATGGAGTGTTTCTGACTTCATGTGTCCTTTTTACACACACTCAAACACACACACCATTGCAGAATCTCTTGAGGGCTTCTGATGTCATGTCCTTGTTACACACACACACACTTGCATAATCTCTGGGGGTCTGACTTCGTGTCCTTTTTACACACACACACACACACTCACACACACACCCTCCCTCACACTGATACTCATACCTTTATTAAATTACTACAGGGCTTCTGACTTCCTTACCTTTTTACACACACACACACACACACACACACACATACTTGCAGAATTCCTGGATGGATTCTTACTTTGTGTCCTTTTTGAACACACACACACACACACACACCCTTGCAGAATATCTAGAGGGTTTCTGAATGTGTGTCCGTTTTACACACACACACACACACACACACACAACCCTACAGAACCTCTGGACGGCTTCAGACTCCATGTCCTTTTTACACACACACACACACACTTTTTGCAGAATCAATAGTCGGCTTCTGACTTAGTGTCCTTTTTACACACACGCACACATACACACATACACACACTTGTGCAGAATCTGTGGAGGACTTCTAACAACAGGTCCTTTTTACACACACACACACACACAAACACACCATTGCAGAATCAATAGAGGGCTTCTGACTTCATGTCCTTTTTACACACACACACACACCCTTACAGAAACTCTGGAGGGATTCTGATTTCATGTCTTTTTACACACACACACACACTTTTGCAGAATCAATAGTCGGCTTCTGACTTCGTGTCCTTTTTACAAACACCCACACACACACGCCCTTGCAGAATTTCTAGTGGGTTTCTGAATTTGTGACCTTATTACACACGCACACACTCACACACATAAAACCTTGCAGAATCTCTTGAGAGCTTCATACTTGGTCTCCTTTTTACAAACACACACACACATCAGGGCAGAATCTCTAGATGGCTTCTGACTTCAGGATCTTTTTACACACACACACACACACACACACCTTTGCAGAAACTATGGAGTGTTTCTGACTTCATGTGTCCTTTTTACACACACTCACACACACACACCCTTGCAGAATCTCTTGAGGGCTTCTGACGTCATGTCCTTGTTACACACACACACACACACACATGCATAATCTCTGGGGGTCTGACTTCGTGTCCTTTTTACACACACACACACTCACACACACACCCTCCCTCACACTGATCCTCATACCTTTGGAAAATTCCTAGAGGGCTTCTGACTTCCTTACCTTTTTACCCACCCACACACACACACACACACACACACACATCCTTGCAGAATTCCTGGATGGATTCTTACTTTGTTTCATTTTTCAACACACACACACACACACACACACACACACAACCTTATAGAACCTCTGGACGGCTTCAGACTCCATGTCCTTTTTACACACACACACACACACTTTTTGCAGAATCAATAGTCGGCTTCTGACTTAGTGTCCTTATTACACAAACGCACACATACACACACCTGTGCAGAATCTGTGGAGGACTTCTAACAACAGGTCCTTTTTACACACACACACACAAACACACACAAACACACCATTGCAGAATCAATAGAGGGCTTCTGACTTCATGTCCTTTTTACACACACACACACACACACCCTTACAGAACCTCTGGAGGGCTTCTGATTTCATGTCATTTTTACACACACACACACACACACTTTTGCAGAATCAATAGTCGGCTTCTGACTTCGTGTCCTTTTTACAAACACCCCCCCACACACACGCCCTTGCAGAATTTCTAGAGGGCTTCTGACTTTGTGACCTTATTACACACGCACACACTCACACACATAAAACCTTGCAGAATCTCTTGAGAGCTTCATACTTGGTCTCCTTTTTACAAACACACACACACATCATGGCAGAATCTCTAGATGGCTTCTGACTTCAGGATCTTTTTACACACACACACACACACACACACACACCTTTTCAGAAACTATGGAGTGTTTCTGACTTCATGTGTCCTTTTTACACACACTCGCACTCACACACCCTTGCAGAATCTATTGAGGGCTCCTGACGTCATGTCCTTGTTACACACACACACACACACACTTGCATAATCTCTGGGGGTCTGACTTCGTGTCCTTTTTACACACACACACACTCACACACACCCTCCCTCACACTGATACTCATACCTTTGGAAAATTCCTAGAGGGCTTCTGACTTCCTTACCTTTTTACCCCCCCCCCCCACACATCCTTGAAGAATTCCTGGATGGATTCTTACTTTGTGTCATTTTTCAACACACACACACACACACTTGCAGAATATCTAGAGGGTTTCTGAATTTGTGTCCGTTTTACACACACACACACACACACACACCCTTACAGAACCTCTGGACGGCTTCAGACTCCATGTCCTTTTTACACACACACACACTCACACACACACCCTCCCTCACACTGATACTCATACCTTTGGAAAATTCCTAGAGGGCTTCTGATTTCCTGTCCTTTTTACACACACACAAACACACACATCCTTGCAGAATTCCTGGATGGCTTCTTACTTTGTGTCCGTTTTAAACACACACACACACACAGATACACACACCCTTGCAGAAATTGTAGAGGGCTTCGGACTTCGTGTGCTTTTTACGCACGCACAAACACACACACACACACACGCACGCACCCTTGCAGAGTCTCTGGAATGCTTCTGACTTCGTGTTCTTTTTACACACACACACACACTCATACACAAAAAACCTTGCAGAATCTCTTGAGAGCTTCGTACTTGGTGTCCTTTTTGCACACACACACACACACACACACACACACATGCATCCTTGCAGAATAGCAGGAATTCATCTCACGTCATGTAATTTATACACACACACATACACACTCAAACTCATTCCTTTGCAAAATCACTTGAGGGTTTCTTACTTCGTGTTCTTTTTACAAACATACTCACACACACAGACACACACTTGCAGGATCTCTAGAGGGCTTCTGACGTGGTGTCCTTTTTACACACTCGCACACAGACACACATACACACACCTGTGCAGAATCTCTGGAGGACTTCTAACAACATGTCGTTTATAAACACACACACACACATCCCTTGCAGAATCTCTAGAGGGATTCAGACTTCGTGTCCTTTTTACACACACACACACACATCCTTGCAGAAACTCTACAACGATTCTAAATTCCTATCCTTTTACACACGCACACACACACTCACACGCTTGCAGAATGCCTGCAGGGCTTCTGTGTTCATGTCCTTTTTATACACACACACAGACACACAACATTGCACAATCTCTAGAGTCCTTTTGATTTCTTGTCCTTTTTACACACACTCACACACACACACACACACCCTTCCAGAATCTCTAGAGGGTTTCTGACATTTTTCTTTTACGCACACACACACACACACCTTTGCAGAAACTATGGAGTGTTTCAGACTTCATGTGTCCTTTTTTCACACCCCCACACACACGCCCTTGCAGAATTTCTAGAGGGCTTCTGACTTTGTGACCTTATTACACACGCACACACTCACACACATAAAACCTTGCAGAATCTCTTGAGAGCTTCATACTTGGTCTCCTTTTTACAAACACACACACACATCATGGCAGAATCTCTAGATGGCTTCTGACATCAGGATCTTTTTACACACACACACACACACACACACACACACACACCTTTGCAGAAACTATGGAGTGTTTCTGACTTCATGTGTCCTTTTTACACACACACACACTCACACACACACCTTCCCTTACACTGATCCTCATACCTTTGGAAAATTCCTAGAGGGCTCTGACTTCCTTACCTTTTTACACACACACACACACACACACACACACACACCACAAACTCATTTTCTTGCCAAATCTCTGCAGTCCTTCTGACTTCGTGTCCTTTTTAAACACACACACACAAATACACTTGTAGAATCTCTGGAGGATTTCTGATATCATTTCCTTAATACACACACACACACACATTCCCTCACTCTCACTCTGGAGGATTTCTGATTTCATGTCCTTTTTACACTCACACACACACACACATACTCTTTTGCAGAATCAATAGTCGGCTTCTGACTTGGTGTCCTTTTTACCAACACGCACACAGACACATACACACACCTGTGCAGAATCTGTGGAGGACTTCTAACAACATGTCCTTTTTACACACACACACACAAAGACATACTCTTGCAGGATCTCTAGAGTGCTTGTGACTTGGTGTCCTTTATACACACACACGCACATACATCCTTCCAGATCTCTACAAGGATTCTGACATCATGTCCTTTTTACACACACACACACACACACACACACACACACACACAAAACACAGCATTGCAGAATCAATAGAGGGCTTCTGACTTCATGTCCTTTTAACACACACACACACACACACACACCCTTACAGAACCTCTGGAGGGCTTCTGATTTCATTTCCTTTTTACACACACACACACACACACACACACACTTTTGCAGAATCAATAGTCGGCTTCTGACTTCGTGTCCTTTTTACAAACACCCCCCCACACACACGCCCTTGCAGAATTTCTAGAGGGCTTCTGAATTTGTGACCTTATTACACACGCACACACTAACACACATAAAACCTTGCAGAATCTCTTGAGAGCTTCATACTTGGTCTCCTTTTTACAAACACACACACACATCATGGCAGAATCTCTAAATGGCTTCTGACTTCAGGATCTTTTTACACACACACACACACACACACACACACCTTTGCAGAAACTATGGAGTGTTTCTGACTTCATGTGTCCTTTTTACACACACTCACACACACACACCATTGCAGAATCTCTTGAGGGCTTCTGATGTCATGTCCTTGTTACACACACACACACTTGCATAATCTCTGGGGGTCTGACTTCGTGTCCTTTTTACACACACACTCACACACACACCCTCCCTCACACTGATACTCATACCTTTATTAAATTCCTACAGGGCTTATGACTTCCTTACCTTTTTACACACACACACACACACACACACACACCTTTGCAGAAACTATGGAGTGTTTCTGACTTCATGTGTCCATTTTACACACACTCGCACACACACACCCTTGCAGAATCTCTTGAGGGCTTCTGACGTCATGTCCTTGTTACACACACACACACACACACTTGCATAATCTCTGGGTGTCTGACTTCGTGTCCTTTTTACACACACACACACACACTCACACACACACCCTCCCTCACACTGATACTCATACCTTTGGAAAATTCCTAGTGGGCTTCTGACTTCCTTACCTTTTTACCCCCCCCACACACACACACATCCTTGCAGAATTCCTGGATGGATTCTTACTTTGTGTCATTTTTCAACACACACACACACACACACACACTTGCAGAATATCTAGAGGGTTTCTGAATTTGTGTCCGTTTTACACACACACACACACACACAAACACACACACACACCCTTACAGAACCTCTGGACGGCTTCAGACTCCATGTCCTTTTTACACACACACACACACACACTTTTTGCAGAATCAATAGTCGGCTTCTGACTTAGTGTCCTTTTTACACACACACACACACTCACACACACACCCTCCCTCACACTGATACTCATACCTTTGGAAAATTCCTAGAGGGCTTCTGATTTCCTGTCCGTTTTACACACACACACACACACATCCTTGCAGAATTCCTGGATGGCTTCTTACTTTGTGTCCGTTTTAAACACACACACACACACAGATACACACACCCTTGCAGAAATTGTAGAGGGCTTCGGACTTCGTGTGCTTTTTACGCACGCACACACACACACACACACACACACACGCACGCACCCTTGCAGAGTCTCTGGAATGCTTCTGACTTCGTGTTCTTTTTACACACACACACACTCATACACATAAAACCTTGCAGAATCTCTTGAGAGCTTCGTACTTGGTGTCCTTTTTGCACACACACACACACACACACATACATGCATCCTTGCAGAATAGCAGGAATTCATCTCACGTCATGTCATTTATACACACACACATACACACTCAAACTCATTCCTTTGCAAAATCACTTGAGGCTTTCTTACTTCGTGTTCTTTTTACAAACATACTCACACACACAGACACACCCTTGCAGGATCTCTAGAGGGATTCTGACGTGGTGTCCTTTTTACACACTCGCACACAGACACACATACACACACCTGTGCAGAATCTCTGGAGGACTTCTAACAACATGTCGTTTATAAACACACACACACACATCCCTTGCAGAATCTCTAGAGGGATTCAGACTTCGTGTCCTTTTTACACACACACACATCCTTGCAGAAACTCTACAACGATTCTAAATTCCTATCCTTTTACACACGCACACACACACTCACACGCTTGCAGAATGCCTGCAGGGCTTCTGTCTTCATGTCCTTTTTATACACACACACAGAGACACAACATTGCACAATCTCTAGAGTCCTTTTGATTTCTTGTCCTTTTTACACACACTCACACACACACACACACACCCTTCCAGAATCTCTAGAGGGTTTCTGACATTTTTCTTTTACGCACACACACACACACCTTTGCAGAAACTATGGAGTGTTTCTGACTTCATGTATCCTTTTTTCACACCCCCACACACACACCCTTGCAGAATTTCTAGAGGGCTTCTGACTTTGTGACCTTATTACACACACACACACTCACACACATAAAACCTTGCAGAATCTCTTGAGAGCTTCATACTTGGTCTCCTTTTTACAAACACACACACACATCATGGCAGAATCTCTAGATGGCTTCTGACATCAGGATCTTTTTACACACACACACACACACACACACCTTTGCAGAAACTATGGAGTGTTTCTGACTTCATGTGTCCTTTTTACACACACTCACACACACACACCATTGCAGAATCTCTTGAGGGCTTCTGATGTCATGTCCTTGTTACACACACACACACTTGCATAATCTCTGGGGGTCTGACTTCGTGTCCTTTTTACACACACACACACACTCACACACACACCCTCCCTCACACTGATACTCATACCTTTATTAAATTCCTACAGGGCTTCTGACTTCCTTACCTTTTTACACACACACACACACACACATACTTGCAGAATTCCTGGATCGATTCTTACTTTGTGTCATTTTTGAACACACTCACACACACACACACACCCTTGCAGAATATCTAGAGGGTTTATGAATGTGTGTCCGTTTTACACACACACACACACACACACAAACACCCACAACCCTACAGAACCTCTGGACGGCTTCAGACTCCATGTCCTTTTTACACACACACACACACACACTTTTTGCAGAATCAATAGTCGGCTTCTGACTTAGTGTCCTTTTTACACACACGCACACATACACACATACACACACCTGTGCAGAATCTGTGGAGGACTTCTAACAACAGGTCCTTTTTACACACACACACACACACACACACAAACACACCATTGCAGAATCAATAGAGGGCTTCTGACTTCATGTCCTTTTTACACACACACACACACACACACACCCTTACAGAACAACTGGAGGGCTTCTGACTTCATGTCCTTTTTACACACACACACACACACACCCTTACAGAACCTCTGGAGGGATTCTGATTTCATGTCTTTTTACACACACACACACATTTTTGCAGAATCAATAGTCGGCTTCTGACTTCGTGTCCTTTTTACAAACACCCACACACACACGCCCTTGCAGAATTTCTAGAGGGTTTCTGAATTTGTGACCTTATTACACACGCACACACTCACACACAAAAAACCTTGCAGAATCTCTTGAGAGCTTCATACTTGGTCTCCTTTTTACAAACACACACACACATCATGGCAGAATCTCTAGATGGCTTCTGACTTCAGGATCTTTTTACACACACACACACACACACACACACACACCTTTGCAGAAACTATGGAGTGTTTCTGACTTCATGTGTCCTTTTTACACACACTCACACACACACACACCCTTGCAGAATCTCTTGAGGGCTTCTGACGTCATGTCCTTGTTACACACACACACACACACACACACACACTTGCATAATCTCTGGGGGTCTGACTTCGTGTCCTTTTTACACACAAACACACTCACACACACACCCTCCCTCACACTGATCCTCATACCTTTGGAAAATTCCTAGAGGGCTTCTGACTTCCTTACCTTTTTACACACACACACACACACACACACATCCTTGCAGAATTCCTGGATGGATTCTTACTTTGTTTCATTTTTCAACACACACACACACAACCTTACAGAACCTCTGGACGGCTTCAGACTCCATGTCCTTTTTACACACACACACACACACACTTTTTGCAGAATCAATAGTCGGCTTCTGACTTAGTGTCCTTTTTACACAAACGCACACATACACACACCTGTGCAGAATCTGTGGAGGACTCCTAACAACAGGTCCTTTTTACACACACACACACACACAAACACACCATTGCAGAATCAATAGAGGGCTTCTGACTTCATGTCCTTTTTACACACACACACACACACCCTTATAGAACCTCTGGAGGGCTTCTGATTTCATGTCATTTTTACACACACACACACACACTCACACTTTTGCAGAATCAATAGTCGGCTTCTGACTTCGTGTCCTTTTTACAAACACCCCCACACACACACGCCCTTGCAGAATTTCTAGAGGGCTTCTGACTTTGTGACCTTATTACACACGCACACACTCACACACATAAAACCTTGCAGAATCTCTTGAGAGCTTCATACTTGGTCTCCTTTTTACAAACACACACACACATCATGGCAGAATCTCTAGATGGCTTCTGACTTCAGGATATTTTTACACACACACACACACACACACACACACCTTTGCAGAATCTCTTGAGGGCTTCTGACGTCATGTCCTTGTTAAACACACACACACACTTGCATAATCTCTGGGGGTCTGACTTCGTGTCCTTTTTACACACACACACACTCACACACACACCCTCCCTCACACTGATCCTCATACCTTTGGAAAATTCCTAGAGGGCTCTGACTTCCTTACCTTTTTACACACACACACACACACACATCCTTGCAGAATTCCTGGATGGATTCTTACTTTGTGTCATTTTTAAACACACACACACACCCACACACACACCCCAAACTCATTTTCTTGCCAAATCTCTGCAGTCCTTCTGACTTCGTGTCCTTTTTAAACACACACACACACACACACACACACTCACACAAATACACTTGTAGAATCTCTAGAGGACTTCTGAATTCATGTCCTTATTACACACACACACACATTCCCTCACTCTCACTCTGGAGGACTTCTGATTTCATGTCCTTTTAACACACACACACACACACACACACACACACACATACTCTTTTGCAGAATCAATAGTCGGCTTCTGACTTGGTGTCCTTTTTACACACACGCACACAGACACATATACACACCAGTGCAGAATCTGTGGAGGACTTCTAACAACATGTCCTTTTTACACACACACACACACACAAAGACATACTCTTGCAGGATCTCTAGAGTGCTTGTGACTTGGTGTCCTTTATACACACAAACGCACATACATCCTTCAAGATCTCTACAAGGATTCTGACTTCATGTCCTTTTTACACACACACACACACACACACACACACACAAAACACACCATTGCAGAATCAATAGAGGGCTTCTGACTTCATGTCCTTTTTACACACACACACACACACACACACACACACCCTTACAGAACCTCTGGAGGGCTTCTGATTTCATGTCCTTTTTACACACACACACACACACACACACACACTTTTGCAGAATCAATAGTCGGCTTCTGACTTCGTGTCCTTTTTACAAACACTCCCCCACACACACACGCCCTTGCAGAATTTCTAGAGGGCTTCTGACTTTGTGACCTTATAACACACGCACACACTCACACAAATAAATCCTTGCAGAATCTCTTGAGAGCTTCATACTTGGTCTCCTTTTTACAAACACACACACACATCATGGCAGAATCTCTAGATGGCTTCTGACTTCAGGATCTTTTTACACACACACACACACCTTTGCAGAAACTATGGAGTGTTTCTGACTTCATGTGTCCTTTTTACACACACTCAAACACACACACACCATTGCAGAATCTCTTGAGGGCTTCTGATGTCATGTCCTTGTTACACACAGACACACACACACTTGCATAATCTCTGGGGGTCTGACTTCGTGTCCTTTTTACACACACACACACACTCACACACACACCCTCCCTCACACTGATACTCATACCTTTATTAAATTCCTAGAAGGCTTCTGACTTCCTTAACTTTTTACCTACACACATACACACACACACACATCCTTGCAGAATTCCTGGATGGATTCTTACTTTGTGTCATTTTTGAACACAAACACACACACACCCACACACACACACACACCCTTGCAGAATATCTAGAGGGTTTCTGAATGTGTGTCCGTTTTACACACACACACCCACACCCTTACAGAACCTCTGGACGGCTTCAGAGTCCATGTCCTTTTTACAAACACACACACACACACACACACACACACTTTTTGCAGAATCAATAGTCGGCTTCTGACTTAGTGTCCTTTTTACACACACGCACACAGACACACATACACACACCTGTGCAGAATCTGTGGAGGACTTCTAACAACATGTCCTTTTTACACACCCACACACACACACACAAACACACCATTGAAAAATCAATAGAGGGCTTCTGACTTCATGTCCTTTTTACACACACACACACACACACACCCTTACAGAACCTCTGGAGGTCTTCTGATTTCATGTCCTTTTTACACACACACACACACACACACACACACTTTTGCAGAATCAATAGTCGGCTTCTGACTTCGTGTCCTTTTTACAAACACCCCCGCACACACACGCCCTTGCAGAATTTCTAGAGGGCTTCTGACTTTGTCACCTCATTACAGACGCACACACTCACACACATAAAACCTTGCAGAATCTCTTGAGAGCTTCATACTTGGTCTCCTTTTTACAAACACACACACACATCATGGCAGAATCTCTAGATGGCTTCTGACTTCAGGATCTTTTTACACACACACACACACACACACACACCTTTGCAGAAACTATGGAGTGTTTCTGACTTCATGTGTCCTTTTTACACACACTCACACACCATTGCAGAATCTCTTGAGGGCTTCTGATGTCATGTCCTTGTTACACACACACACACACACACTTGCATAATCTCTGGGGGTCTGACTTCGTGTCCTTTTTACACACACACACACACACACACTCACACACACACCCTCCCTCACACTGATACTCATACCTTTGGAAAATTCCTAGAGGGCTTCTGACTTCCTTACCTTTTTACCCCCCCCCCCCCACACACACACACATCCTTGCAGAATTCCTGGATGGATTCTTACTTTGTGTCATTTTTAAACACACACACACACACACACACACACACACCCTTGCAGAATATCTAGAGGGTTTCTGAATTTGTGTCCGTTTTACACACACACACACACACCCACACACACACACTCACTCTTACAGAACCTATGGACGGCTTCTGACTCCATGTCCTTTTTACACACACACACTTTTTGCAGAATCAATAGTCGGCTTCTGACTTAGTGTCCTTTTTACACACACGCACACAGACACATTCACACACCTGTGCAGAATCTGTGGAGGACTTCTAACAACATGTGTTTTTACACACACACACACACACACAAACACACCATTGAAGAATCAATAGAGGGCTTCTGACTCATGTCCTTTTTACACACACACACCCTTACAGAACCTCTGGAGGGCTTCTGATTTCATGTCCTTTTTACACACACACACACACACACACACACACTTTTGCAGAATCAATAGTCGGCTTCTGACTTCGTGTCCTTTTTACAAACACCCACACACACACACACACACACACACCGTTACAGAACCTCTGGAGGGCTTCTGATTTCATGTCCTTTTTACACACACACACACACACACACACACACTTTTGCAGAATCAATAGTCGGCTTCTGACTTCGTGTCCTTTTTACAAACACTCCCCAACACACACACGCCCTTGCAGAATTTCTAGAGGGCTTCTGACTTTGTGACCTTATTACACACGCACACACTCACACACATAAAACCTTGCAGAATCTCTTTTGAGCTTCATACTTGGTCTCCTTTTTACAAACACACACACACATCATGGCAGAATCTCTAGATGGCTTCTGACTTCAGGATCTTTTTACACACACACACACACACATCCTTGCAGAATTCCTGGATGGATTCTTACTTTGTTTCATTTTTAAACACACACACACACACACACACACACAACCCAAACTCATTTTCTTGCCAAATCTCTGCAGTCCTTCTGACTTCGTGTCCTTTTTAAACATACACACACACACACACACACACAAATACACTTGTAGAATCTCTGGAGGATTTCTGATTTCATGTCCTTATTACACACACACAAACACATTCCCTCACTCTCACTCTGGAGGACTTCTGATTTCATGTCATTTTTACACACACACACACACACACACCCTTACAGAACCTCTGGATGGCTTCAGACTCCATGTCCTTTTTACACACACACACACACACACACACACACACACACATACTCTTTTGCAGAATCAAGAGTCGGCTTCTGATTTGGTGTCCTTTTTACACACACGCACACAGACACATACACACACCTGAGCAGAATCTGTGGAGGACTTCTAACAACATGTCCTTTTTACACACACACACACACACACACAAAAACATACTCTTGCAGGATCTCTAGAGTGCTTGTGACTTGGTGTCCTTTATACACACGCAGGCACATACATCCTTCCAGAACTCTACATGGATTCTGACTTCATGTCCTTTTTACACACACACACACACACACACACAAACACCATTGCAGAATCAATAGAGGGCTTCTGACTTCATGTCCTTTTTACACACACACACACACACACACACAACCTTACAGAACCTCTGGAGGGCTTCTGATTTCATGTCTTTTTACACACACACACAAACACACACACACTTTTGCAGAATCAATAGTCGGCTTCTGACTTCGTGTCCTTTTTACAAACACCCACACACACACGCCCTTGCAGAATTTCTAGAGGGCTTCTGAATTTGTGACCTTATTACACACGCACACACTCACACACATAAAACTTTGCAGAATCTCTTGAGAGCTTCATACTTGGTCTCCTTTTTACAAACACACACACATCATGGCAGAATCTCTAGATGGCTTCTGACTTCAGGATCTTTTTACACACACACACACGCAACTTTGCAGAAACTATGGAGTGTTTCTGACTTCATGTGTCCTTTTTACACACACTCACACACACACACACACACCCTTGCAGAATCTCTTGAGGGCTTCTGACATCATGTCCTTGTTACACACACACACACACACACACTTGCATAATCTCTGGGGGTCTTACTTCGTGTCCTTTTTACACACACTCACACACACACACACCCTTGCAGAATCTCTTGAGGGCTTCTGACGTCATGTCCTTGTTACACACACACACACACACACTTGCATAATCTCTGGTGGTCTGACTTCGTGTCCTTTTTACACACACACACACTCACACACACACCCTCCCTCACACTGATACTCATACCTTTGGAAAATTCCTAGAGGGCTTCTGACTTACCTTTTTACCCCCCCCCACACACACACATCCATGCAGAATTCCTGGATGGATTCTTACTTTGTGTCATTTTTCAACACCCACACACACACACACACACACACCCTTGCAGAATATCTAGAGGGTTTCTGAATTTGTGTCCGTTTTACACACACACACACACCCACACACACACACACACCCTTACAAAACCTCTGGACGGCTTCTGACTCCATGTCCTTTTTACACACACACACACACACACACACTTTTTGCAGAATCAATAGTCGGCTTCTGACTTAGTGTCCTTTTTACACACACGCACACAGACACATACACACACCTGTGCAGAATCTGTGGAGGACTTCTAACAACATGTCTTTTTACACACACACACACACACACACAAACACAACATTGAAGAATCAATAGAGGGCTTCTGACTCATGTCCTTTTTACACACACACACCCTTACAGAACCTCTGGAGGGCTTCTGATTTCATGTCCTTTTTACACACACACACACACACACACTTTTGCAGAATCAATAGTCGGCTTCTGACTTCGTGCCCTTTTTACAAACACCCCCACACACACACGCCCTTGCAGAATTTCTAGAGGGCTTCTGACTTTGTAACCTTATTACACACGCACACACTCACACACATAAAACCTTGCAGAATCTCTTGAGAGCTTCATACTTGGTCTCCTTTTTACAAACACACACACACATCATGGCAGAATCTCTAGATGGCGTCTGACTTCAGGATCTTTTTACACACACACACACACACACACACACACCTTTGCAGAAACTATGGAGTGTTTCTGACTTCATGTGTCCTTTTTACACACACTCTCACACACATACACCTTTGCAGAATCTCTTGAGGGCTTCTGACATCATGTCCTTGTTACACACACACACCACACACACACTTGCATAATCTCTGGGGGTCTGACTTCGTGTCCTTTTTACACACACACACACACTCACACACACACCCTCCCTCACACTGATGCTCATACCTTTGGAAAATACCTAGAGGGCTTTTGACTTCCTTACCTATTTACACACACACACACACACACACATCCTTGCAGAATTCCTGGATGGATTCTTACTTTGTTTCATTTTTAAACACACACACACACACACACACAACCCAAACTCATTTTCTTGCCAAATCTCTTCAGTCCTTCTGACTTCGTGTCCTTTTTAAACACACACACACACACACACACAAATACACTTGTAGAATCTCTGGAGGATTTCTGATTTCATGTCCTTATTACACACACACAAACACATTCCCTCACTCTCACTCTGGAGGACTTCTGATTTCATGTCCTTTTTACACACACACACACACACACCCTTACAGAACCTCTGGACGGCTTCAGACTCCATGTCCTTTTTACACACACACACACACATATACACTTTTGCAGAATCAAGAGTCGGCTTCTGACTTGGTGTCCTTTTTACACACACGCACACAGACACATACACACACCTGAGCAGAATCTGTGGAGGACTTCTAACAACATGTCCTTTTTACACACACACACACACACAAAAACATACTCTTGCAGGATCTCTAGAGTGCTTGTGACTTGGTGTCCTTTATACACACGCAGGCACATACATCCTTCCAGAACTCTACAAGGATTCTGACTTCATGTCCTTTTTACACACACACACACACAAACACACACAAACACCATTGCAGAATCAATAGAGGGCTTCTGACTTCATGTCCTTTTTACACACACACACACACACACACACACAACCTTACAGAACCTCTGGAGGGCTTCTGATTTCATGTCTTTTTACACACACACACAAACACAAACACACTTTTGCAGAATCAATAGTCGGCTTCTGACTTCGTGTCCTTTTTACAAACACCCACACACACACGCCCTTGCAGAATTTATAGAGGGCTTCTGAATTTGACCTTATTACACACGCACACACTCACACACATAAAACCTTGCAGAATCTCTTGAGAGCTTCATACTTGGTCTCCTTTTTACAAATACACACACACATAATGGCAGAATCTCTAGATGGCTTCTGACTTCAGGATCTTTTTACACACACACACACACACACACACACACACCTTTGCAGAAACTATGGAGTGTTTCTGACTTCATGTGTCCTTTTTACACACACTCACACACAAACACACCCCTGCAGAATCTCCTGAGTGCTTCTGAGGTCATGTCCTTGTTACACACACACACACACACACACACACACACACACACACACACCTTTCCAGAATCTCTAGAGGGTTTCTGACTTTTTTCTTTTACGCACACACACACACCTTTGCAGAAACTATAGAGTGTTTCTGACTTCATGTGTCCTTTTTTCACACCCCCACACACACGCCCTTGCAGAATTTCTAGAGGGCTTCTGACTTTGTGACCTTATTACACACGCACACACTCACACACATAAAACCTTGCAGAATCTCTTGAGAGCTTCATACTTGGTCTCCTTTTTACAAACACACACACACACACACATCATGGCAGAATATCTAATTGGCTTCTGACTTCAGGATCTTTTTACACACACACACACACACACACCTTTGCAGAAACTATGGAGTGTTTCTGACTTCATGTGTCCTTTTTGCACACACTCACACAAACACACACCCTTGCAGAATCTCTTCAGGGCTTCTGACGTCATGTCCTTGTTACACACACACACACACACACACTTGCATAATCTCTGGGGGTCTGACTTCGTGTCCTTTTTACACACACACACTCACTCACACACACACCCTCCCTCACACTGATACTCATACCTTTGGAAAATTCCTAGAGGGCTTCTGACTTCCTTACCTTTTTACACACACACACACACACACACACATCCTTGCAGAATTCCTGGATGGATTCTTACTTTGTGTCATTTTTAAACACACACACACACACACACACACACACCCTTGCAGAATATCTAGAGGGTTACTGTATTTGTGTCCGTTTTACACACACAAACCCACACACACACACACACACACACACCCTTACAGAACCACTGGACGGCTTCAGACTCCATGTCCTTTTTACACACACACACAGTTTTTGCAGAATCAATAGTTGGCTTCTGACTTAGTGTCCTTTTTACACACACGCACACAGACACACATACACACACCTGTGCAGAATCTGTGGAGGACTTCTAACAACATGTCCTTTTTACACACACACACACACACACACACACAAACACACCATTGAAGAATCAATAGAGGGCTTCTGACTTCATGTCCTTTTTACACACACACACACACACACCCTTACAGAACCTCTGGAGGGCTTCTAATTTCATGTCCTTTTTACACACACACACACACACACACACACACACACACAAAACACACCATTGCAGAATCAATAGAGGGCTTCTGACTTCATGTCCTTTTTACACACACACACACAAAACACACCATTGCAGAATCAATAGAGGGCTTCTGACTTCATGTCCTTTTTACACACACACACACACACACTTTTGCAGAATCAATAGTCGGCTTCTGACTTCGTGTCCTTTTTACAAAAACCCCCACACACACGCCCTTGAAGAATTTCTAGAGGGCTTCTGAATTTGACCTTATTACACACGCACACACTCACACACATAAAACCTTGCAGAATCTCTTGAGAGCTTCATACTTGGTCTCCTTTTTACAAATACACACACACATCATGGCAGAATCTCTAGATGGCTTCTGACTTCAGGATCTTTTTACACACACACACACACACACACACCTTTGCAGAAACTATGGAGTGTTTCTGACTTCATGTGTCCTTTTTACACACACTCACACACAAACACACCCTTGCAGAATCTCCTGAGTGCTTCTGAGGTCATGTCCTTGTTACACACACACACACACACACACTTGCATAATCTCTGGAGGGCTTCTGACTTCGTGTCCTTTTTACACACACACACACACACACACACACTCACACACACACCCTCCCTCACACTGATAATCATACCTTTGGAAAATTCCTAGAGGGCTTCTGACTTCCTGTACTTTTTACACAAACACATACACACCCACACACACACATCCTTGCAGAATTCCTGGATGGCTTCTTACTTTGTGTCATTTTTAAACACACACACACACACACACCGTTGCAGAAACTCTAGAGGGCTTCGGATTCGTGTTATTTTTACGCACGCACACACACACACATACACACATGCACGCACCCTTGCAGAATCTCTGGAATGCTTCTGACTTCGTGTTCTTTTTACACACACACACACTCACACACATAAAACCTTGCAGAATCTCTTGAGAGCTTCGTACTTGGTGTCCTTTTTACACACACACACACACACACACACACACACACACATGCATCCTTGCAGAATCGCAGGAATTCATCTCACGTCATGTAATTTATACACACACACATACACACTCAAACTCATTCCCTTGCAAAATCACTTGAGGGTTTCTTACTTCGTGTTCTTTTTACAAACATACTCACACCCACAGACACACCCTTGCAGGATCTCTAGAGGGCTTCTGCCTTGGTGTCCTTTTTACACACACGCACACAGACACACATACATACACCTGTGCAGAATCTCTGGAGGACTTCTAAAATGTCGTTTATAAACACACACACACACATCCCTTGCAGAATCTCTAGAGGGATTCAGACTTCGTGTCCTTTTTACACACACACACATCCTTGCAGAAACTCTACAGCGATTCTAAATTCCTATTCTTTTACACATGCACACACACACTCACACGCTTGCAGAATGCCTGCAGGGATTCTGTCTTCATATCCTTTTTATACACACACAAACAGACACACAACCTTGCACAATCTCTAGAGTCTTATTGATTTCTTGTCCTTTTTACACACACACACACACACACGCACACCCTTCCAGAATCTGTAGAGGGTTTCTGACTTTTTTTCTTTTACACACACATACACACGCACCTTTGCAGAAACTATGGAGTGTTTCTGACTTCAGTGTCCTTTTTACATACACACACACACAAACACACCATTGAAGAATCAATAGAGGGCTTCTGACTTCATGTCCTTTTTACACATACACACACCCTTACAGAACCTCTGGAGGGCTTCTGATTTCATGTCCTTTTTACACACACACACACACACACACTTATGCAGAATCAATAGTCGGCTTCTGACTTCGTGTCCTTTTTACAAACACCCACACACACACACGACCTTGCAGAATTTCTAGAGGGCTTCTGACTTTGTGACCTTATTACACACGCACACACTCACACACATAAAACCTTGCAGAATCTCTTCAGAGCTTCATACGTGGTCTTCTTTTTACAAACACACACACACATCATGGCAGAATCTCTAGATGGCTTCTGACTTCAGGATCTTTTTACACACACACACACACACACACACACACCTTTTCAGAAACTATGGAGTGTTTCTGACTTCATGTGTCCTTTTTACACACACTCACACACACACACCCTTGCAGAATCTCTTGAGGGCTTCTGACTTGGTGTC
>NC_134533.1:132719298-132739298 GCF_050624435.1 Tenrec ecaudatus | reverse complement strand
AAACCTTGCAGAATCTCTTGAGAGCTTCATACTTGGTCTCCTTTTTACAAGTACACACACACATAATGGCAGAATCTCTAGATGGCTTCTGACTTCAGGATCTTTTTACACACACACACACACACACACACACACACACCTTTGCAGAAACTATGGAGTGTTTCTGACTTCATGTGTCCTTTTTACACACACTCACACACAAACACACCCTTGCAGAATCTCCTGAGTGCTTCTGAGGTCATGTCCTTGTTACACACACACACACACACACACTTGCATAATCTCTGGAGGGCTTCTGACTTCGTGTCCTTTTTACACACACACACACACACACACTCACACACACACCCTCCCTCACACTGATAATCATACCTTTGGAAAATTCCTAGAGGGCTTCTGACTTCCTGTACTTTTTACACAAACACATACACACCCACACACACACATCCTTGCAGAATTCCTGGATGGCTTCTTACTTTGTGTCATTTTTAAACACACACACACACACCGTTGCAGAAACTCTAGTGGGCTTCGGATTCGTGTTATTTTTACGCACGCACACACACACACATACACACATGCACGCACCCTTGCAGAATCTCTGGAATGCTTCTGACTTCGTGTTCTTTTTACACACACACACACTCACACACATAAAACCTTGCAGAATCTCTTGAGAGCTTCGTACTTGGTGTCCTTTTTACACACACACACACACACACACACACACACACACACATGCATCCTTGCAGAATCGCAGGAATTCATCTCACGTCATGTAATTTATACACACACACATACACACTCAAACTCATTCCCTTGCAAAATCACTTGAGGGTTTCTTACTTCGTGTTCTTCTTACAAACATAATCACTCCCACAGACACACCCTTGCAGGATCTCTAGAGGGCTTCTGCCTTGGTGTCCTTTTTACACACACGCACACAGACACATATATACACCTGTGCAGAATCTCTGGAGGACTTCTAAAATGTCGTTTATAAACACACACACACACATCCCTTGCAGAATCTCTAGAGGGATTCAGACTTCGTGTCCTTTTTACACACACACACATCCTTGCAGAAACTCTACAGCGATTCTAAATTCCTATTCTTTTACACATGCACACACACACTCACACGCTTGCAGAATGCCTGCAGGGCTTCTGTCTTCATATCCTTTTTATACACACAAACAGACACACAACCTTGCACAATCTCTAGAGTCCTATTGATTTCTTGTCCTTTTTACACACACACACACACACACACGCACACCCTTCCAGAATCTGTAGAGGGTTTCTGACTTTTTTCTTTTACACACACATACACACGCACCTTTGCAGAAACTATGGAGTGTTTCTGACTTCATGTGTCCTTTTTACATACACACACACACAAACACACCATTGAAGAATCAATAGAGGGCTTCTGACTTCATGTCCTTTTTACACACACACACACCCTTACAGAACCTCTGGAGGGCTTCTGATTTCATGTCCTTTTTACACACACACACACACACACACTTATGCAGAATCAATAGTCGGCTTCTGACTTCGTGTCCTTTTTACAAACACCCACACACACACACGACCTTGCAGAATTTCTAGAGGGCTTCTGACTTTGTGACCTTATTACACACGCACACACTCACACACATAAAACCTTGCAGAATCTCTTCAGAGCTTCATACGTGGTCTTCTTTTTACAAACACACACACACATCATGGCAGAATCTCTAGATGGCTTCTGACTTCAGGATCTTTTTACACACACACACACACACACACACCTTTTCAGAAACTATGGAGTGTTTCTGACTTCATGTGTCCTTTTTACACACACTCACACACACACACCCTTGCAGAATCTCTTGAGGGCTTCTGACTTGGTGTCCTTTATACACAGACACACATACAACCATTCCAGAATCTCTACAAGGATTCTGACTTCATGTCCTTTTTACACACACACACACACACACACACACACACACACACACACCCCAAACTCATTTTCTTGCAAAATCTCTGCAGTCCTTCTGACTTCGTGTCCTTTTTAAACACACACACACGCGCACACACACACTTGTAGAATCTGGAGGACTTCTGATTTCATGTCCTTATTACACACACACACACACACACACTCCTCACTCTCACGCTCATACCTTTCCAGAAACCCTAGAAGGCTTTTGACTTCGTGTCCTTTTTACACACACACACACACACACACACACACACACACACAGAGACAAACCTTTGCAGAATCTCTTGAGGGTTTCGGACGTCATGTCCTTGTTACACACACACACTCTTGCAGAATCTCTGGAGGCCTTCTGACTTCGTGTCCTTTTTACACACACATACACTCACACAAGCTCTTTTGCAGAATCTCTGGAGGACTTCTGGCTTCGTGAACTTTTTAAACACACACACACCCTTGCAGAATCCCTTCAGGGATTCTGACGTCATGTCCTTGTTACACACACACAATTTCAGAATCTCTGGAGGGCTTCTGACTCCGTGTCCTTTTTAAACACACACACATTCACACACACACACCCTCACACTGATACGCATACCGTTGCAAAATTCCTAGAGGGCTTCTTACTTTGTGTCCTTTTTACATACACACACACACACATCCTTGCAGAATTCCTGGATGGCTTCTTATTTTGTGAATTTTTAAACACCTCACACACACACACACACACACACACGCCCTTGCAGAAACTGTAGAGGGCTTCAGAATTCGTGTTCTTTTTACACACGCACAGACATACACACTCATACACACATGCTCGCACCCTTGCAGAATCTCTGGAGTGTTTCTGACTTCGTATTCTTTTTACACACACACAAACTCACAAACGCTAACACACACACATAGACGCACCCTAGCAGAATTTCTAGAAGGCTTCTGAATTCTTTTCCTTTTGACACATACACACACTGACACGCTTGTAGAATCTCTGGAGGTCTTCTGGTTTCGTGTCTTTTTACACACACACACACACACACATACACACACTCCTTCACTCTCACACTCATATCTTTGCAGAAACCCTAGAAGGCTTTTGACTTCGTGTCATTTTTAGACACACACACACACACACACACACACACACAGAGACAAACCCTTGCAGAATTTCTTGAGGGTTTCTGACGTCATGTCCTTGTTACACACACACACTCTTGCAGAATCTCTGGAGGGCTTCTGACTTCGTGTCCTTTTTACACACATACACACACACACACACACTCCCTCACACAGATACTCATACCTTTGCAGAATTTCTAGACAGCTTCTGACTTCCTGTCCTTTTTACACAAACTCTCTCACACACACACACCCTTGACGAATCTCTGGAGTCCTTCTGACTTCATAACTTTTTACACACACATATATTCACACAAGCACCTTTGCAGAATCTCTGGAGTATTTATGACTTCTTGTCCTTTTTACACACACACACACACACACACACACACACACACAAAGACATACTCTTGCAGGATCTCTAGAGTGCTTCTGACTTGGTGTCCTTTATACACACACACACACATACACCCTTCCAGAATCTCTACAAGGATTCTGACTTCATGTCCTTTTTACACACACACACACACACACACACACACACACACACCAAACTCATTTTCTTGCAAAATCTCTGCAGTCCTTCTGACTTCGTCTCCTTTTTAAACACACACGAACACACACACACACACACACCCTCCCTCACACTGATACTCATACCTTTGGAAAATTCCTAGAGGGCTTCTGACTTCCTGTCTTTTTACACACACACACACACACACATCCTTGCAGAATTCCTGGATGGCTTCTTACTTTGTGTCATTTTTAAACACACACACACACATACACCCTGGGAGAATCTCTGGATGGTGGCTGACTTGCTGTCCTTTTTTCACACACACACACACACACACACACACACACACCCTTGCAGAATATCTAGAGGGTTTCTGAATTTGTGTCTGTTTTACACACAGACACACACACACACACACACCCTTACAGAACCTCTGGATGGCTTCAGACTCCATGTCCTTTTTACACACACACACACACACACACACACACACTTTTGCAGAATCAACAGTAGGCTTCTGACTTGGGGTCCTTTTTACACACACGCACACAGACACACATACACACACCTGTGCAGAATCTGAGGAGGACTTCTAACAACATGTCCTTTTTACACACACACACACACACAGAGACATACTCTTGCAGGATCTCTAGAGTGCTTCTGACTTGGTGTCCTTTATACACACACACACACACATACACCCTTCCAGAACTCTACAAGGATTCTGACTTCATGTCCTTTTTACACACACACACACACACACACAAGCACACACACACACACCCCAAAATCATTTTCTTGCAAAGTCTCTGCAGTCATTCTGACTTCGTGTCCTTATTAAATACACACACACACACACACACTTGTAGAATCTCTGGAGGACTTCTCATTTCATGTCCTTATTACACACACACACACCCTCCCTCAATCTCACACTCATACCTTTCCAGAAAACCTAGAGAGCTTCTGATTTCGTGTCCTTTTATCACAACACACTCACCCTTGCAGAATCTCTAGAGGGCTTCTGACTTCCTGTACTTTTGACACACACACACACAAACACCCTTGCAGAATCTCCAGACATTTTCTGACTTCGTGTTGTTTTCACACATACACACACACACACTCTGGTAGAATCTCTGGAGGGCTTCTAATATGGTTTACTTATTTCAAACACAACAAACACACACACACAGACCTTTGCATAATCAATATTGGGCTTCTGACTTCGTGGAATTTTTACCCACACACACAAACAAACACACACACCCACACGAACATACAACCTTGCAGAATCTCTGGAGGGCTTCTGACTTTGTGTCCTTTTTACACAAACAAACACACATACACACACCCTTGAAGAATCTCTAGAGGGCTTCTGACTTCGTGTCTTTTTACACAAACACACACACACCACACACACATACACCCTGGTAGAATCTCTGGATGGTGGCTGACTTTCTGTCCTTTTTACACACACTCACACACACACACACACCCTTGCAGAATCTCTTGAGGGCTTCTGAGGTCATGTCCTTGTTAAACACACACACACACACACACACACTTGCATAATCTCTGGAGGGCTTCTGACTTCGTGTCCATTTTACACACACACACACTCACACCCACACCCTCCCTCACACTGATACTCATACCTTTGGAAAATTCCTAGTGGGCTTCTGACTTCCTGTCCTTTTTACACACACACACACACACACACACACACACACATCCTTGCAGAATTCCTGGATGGCTTCTTACTTTGTGTCATTTTTAAACACACACACACACACACGCACATACACCCTGGTAGAATCTCTGGATGGTGGCTGACTTGCTGTCCTTTTTACACACACACACACACACACACACACACACTCACACACCCTTGCAGAATATCTAGAGGGTTTCTGAATTTGTGTCTGTTTTACACACACACACACACACACACACACACACCCTTATAGAACCTCTGGACGGCTTCAGACACCATGTCCTTTTTACACACACACACACACACACACTTTTGCAGGATCAATAGTCGGTTTCTGACTTGGTGTCCTTTTTACACACACGCACACAGACACACATACACACACCTGTGCAGAATCTGAGGAGGACTTCTAACAACATGTCCTTTTTACACACACACACACACAGAGACATACTCTTGCAGGATCTCTAGAGTGCTTCTGACTTGGTGTCCTTTATACACACACACACACACACACACACATACACCCTTCCAGAACTCTACAAGGATTCTGACTTAATGTCCTTTTTACACACACACACACACACACACACACCAAACTCATTCTCTTGCAAAATCTCTGCAGTCTTTCTGATTTCGTGTCCTTTTAAAAAACACACACACACACACGCTTGAAGAATCTCTGGAGGCCTTCTGACTTCATAACTTTTTACACACACATACACTCACACAAGCACCTTTGCAGAATCTCTGGAGTACTTCTGACTTCATGTCCTTTTTACACACACACACACACACACACTCACAAAGACATACTCTTGCAGGATCTCTAGAGTGCTTCTGACTTGGTGTCCTTTATACACACACACACATACACCCTTCCAGAATCTCTACAAGGATTCTGACATCATGTCATTTTTACAGACACACACACACCCCAAACTCATTTTCTTGCAAAATCTCTGCAGTCCTTCTGTCTTCGTGTCCTTTTTAAACACACACACACACACACACACACACACACGTACACTTGTAGAATGTCTGTAGGACTTCTGAATTCATGTCCTTATTACACACACACACACACACACACTCGCTCACTCTCACTCTGGAGGACTTTTGACTTCCTGTCCTTTTTACACACACACACACACACACACACAAAAACACACACACAAACCCTCCCTCACTCTCACACTCATACCTTTCCAGAAAACCTAGAGGGCTTCTGATTTCGTGTCCTTTTAACACAACACACTCACCCTTGCATAATCTCTAGAGGGCTTCTGACTTCCTGTACTTTTGACACACACACACACAAACACCCTTGCAGAATCTCCAGACATTTTCTGACTTCGTGTTGTTTTCACACATACACACACACACACTCTGGTAGAATCTCTGGAGGGCTTCTAATATGGTTTACTTATTTCAAACACAACAAACACACACACACAGACCTTTGCATAATCAATACTGGGCTTCTGATTACGTGTAATTTTAACCCTCACACACAAACGCACACACACACACATACAACCTTGCAGAATCTCTGGAGGGCTTCTGACTTTGTGTCCTTTTTACACAAACATACACACATACACACACCCTTGAATAATCCCTAGAGGGCTTCTGACTTCGTGTCTTTTTACACAAACACACACACACCACACACACATACACCCTGGTAGAATCTCTGGATGGTGGCTGACTTGTTGTCCTTTTTACACACACACACAAACAGTTGCAGAATATCTAGAGGGTTTCAGAATTTGTGTCTGTTTTACACACTCACACACACACACACACACACACACACACACCCTTACAGAACCTCTGGACGGCTTCAGACTCCAGGTCCTTTTTACACACACACACACACTTTTGCAGAATCAATAGTCGGCTTCTGACTTGGTGTCCTTTTTACACACACGCACACAGACACACATACACACACCTGTGCAGAATCTGAGGAGGACTTCTAACAATATGTCCTTTTTACACACACACACACACACACACACACAAACACACCATTGAAGAATCAATAGAGGGCTTCTGACTTCATGTCCTTTTTACACACACACACACACACACACACACACACACACACCCTTACAGAACCTCTGGAGGGCTTCTGATTTCATGTCCTTTTTACACACACACACACTCACACACACACACACACACCCTTGCAGAATATCTAGAGGGTTTCTGAATTTGTGTCTGTTTTACACACACACACACACACACACACACACACCCTTATAGAACCTCTGGACGGCTTCAGACACCATGTCCTTTTTACACACACACACACACACACACACACACTTTTGCAGGATCAATAGTCGGTTTCTGACTTGGTGTCCTTTTTACACACACGCACACAGACACACATACACACACCTGTGCAGAATCTGAGGAGGACTTCTAACAACATGTCCTTTTTACACACACACACACACACAGAGACATACTCTTGCAGGATCTCTAGAGTGCTTCTGACTTGGTGTCCTTTATACACACACACACACACACACACATACACCCTTCCAGAACTCTACAAGGATTCTGACTTAATGTCCTTTTTACACACACACACACACACCAAACTCATTCTCTTGCAAAATCTCTGCAGTCTTTCTGATTTCGTGTCCTTTTAAAAAACACACACACACACACACACACACCCTTGAAGAATCTCTGGAGGCCTTCTGACTTCATAACTTTTTACACACACATACACTCACACAAGCACCTTTGCAGAATCTCTGGAGTACTTCTGACTTCATGTCCTTTTTACACACACACACACACACAAAGACATACTCTTGCAGGATCTCTAGAGTGCTTCTGACTTGGTGTCCTTTATACACACACACACATACACCCTTCCAGAATCTCTACAAGGATTCTGACATCATGTCATTTTTACAGACACACACACACCCCAAACTCATTTTCTTGCAAAATCTCTGCAGTCCTTCTGTCTTCGTGCCCTTTTTAAACACACACACACACACACACACACGTACACTTGGAGAATGTCTGTAGGACTTCTGAATTCATGTCCTTATTACACACACACACACACACACTCGCTCACTCTCACTCTGGAGGACTTTTGACTTCCTGTCCTTTTTACACACACACACACACACACACACACACAAAAACACACACACAAACCCTCCCTCACTCTCACACTCATACCTTTCCAGAAAACCTAGAGGGCTTCTGATTTCGTGTCCTTTTAACACAACACACTCACCCTTGCATAATCTCTAGAGGGCTTCTGACTTCCTGTACTTTTGACACACACACACAAAAACACCCTTGCAGAATCTCCAGACATTTTCTGACTTCGTGTTGTTTTCACACATACACACACACACACTCTGGTAGAATCTCTGGAGGGCTTCTAATATGGTTTACTTATTTCAAACACAACAAACACACACACGCAGACCTTTGCATAATCAATACTGGGCTTCTGATTACGTGTAATTTTAACCCTCACACACAAACGCACACACACACACACACACACACATACAACCTTGCAGAATCTCTGGAGGGCTTCTGACTTTGTGTCCTTTTTACACAAACATACACACATACACACACCCTTGAAGAATCCCTAGAGGGCTTCTGACTTCGTGTCTTTTTACACAAACACACACACACCACACACACATACACCCTGGTAGAATCTCTGGATGGTGGCTGACTTGCTGTCCTTTTTACACACACACAAACAGTTGCAGAATATCTAGAGGGTTTCAGAATTTGTGTCTGTTTTACACACTCACACACACACACACACACACACACACCCTTACAGAACCTCTGGACGGCTTCAGACTCATTGTCCTTTTTACACACACACACACAAACACACACACACACTTTTGCAGAATCAATAGTCGGCTTCTGACTTGGTGTCCTTTTTACACACACGCACACAGACACACATACACACACCTGTGCAGAATCTGAGGAGGACTTCTAACAATATGTCCTTTTTACACACACACACACACACACACACACACACACAAACACACCATTGAAGAATCAATAGAGGGCTTCTGACTTCATGTCCTTTTTACACACACACACACACACACACACACACACACACACACACACCCTTACAGAACCTCTGGAGGGCTTCTGATTTCATGTCCTTTTTACACACACACACACACACACACACACACACTTTTGCAGAATCAATAGTCGGCTTCTGACTTCGTGTCCTTTTTACAAACACCCTCACACACACGCCCTTGCAGAATTTCTAGAGGGCTTCTGACTTTGTGACCTTATTAAACACTCACTCACTCACACACATAAAACCTTGCAGAATCTCTTGAGAGCTTCATACTTGGTCTCCTTTTTACAAACACACACACACACATAATGGCAGAATCTCTAGATGGCTTCTGACTTCAGGATCTTTTTACACACACACACACACACACACACACACACACACACCTTTGCAGAAACTATGTAGTGTGTCTGACTTCATGTGTCCTTTTTACCCACACACATCCTTGCAGAATCTCCTGAGGGCTTCTGACGCCATGTCCTTGTTACACACACACTTGCATAATCTCTGGAGGGCTTCTGACTTCGTGTCCTTTTTACACACACACACACTCACACACACACCCTCCCTCACACTGATAATCATACCTTTGGAAAATTCCTAGAGGGCTTCTGACTTCCTGTACTTTTTACACAAACACATACACACCCACACACACACATCCTTGCAGAATTCCTGGATGGCTTCTTACTTTGTGTCATTTTTAAACACTCACCCACACACACACACACACCATTGCAGAAACTCTAGAGGGCTTCGGATTCGTGTTCTTTTTACGCAATCACACACACACACACACACACACACACACATGCACGCACCCTTGCAGAGTCTCTGGAATGCTTCTGACTTCGTGTTCTTTTTACACACACACACACACTCACACACATAAAACCTTGCAGAATCTCTTGAGAGCTTCGTACTTCGTGTCCTTTTTACACACACACACACACACACACACATGCATCCTTTTAGAATCGCAGGAATTCATCTCACGTCATGTAATATATACACACACACATACACACTCAAACTCATTCCCTTGCAAAATCACTTGAGGGTTTCTTACTTCGTGTTCTTTTTACAAACATACTCACATACACAGACACACCCTTGCAGGATCTCTAGAGGGCTTCTGACTTGGTGTCTTTTTACACACAAATACACAGACACACATACACACACCTGTGCAGAATCTCTGGAGGACTTCTAAAAACATGTCCTTTTTACACACACACACACACACACACACATATCCTTGCACAAACTCAACAGCGATTCTAAATTCCTATCCTTTTACACACGCACTCACACACTCACACCCTTGCAGAATGTCTGCAGGGCTTCTGTCTTCATGTCCTTTTTATATACACACACAGAACACAACCTTGCACAATCTCTAGAGTTCTTTTGATTTCTTGTCCTTTTTACACACACACACACACCCTTCCAGAATCTCTAGAGGTTTTCTGACTTTTTTCTTTTTTACACACACACACACACACACACACACACACCTTGCAGAATCTCTGGAGGCCTTCTGACTTCATATCTTTATACATGCACATACACACACACAAGCACCCTTGCAGAATCTCTGGAGTGCTTCTGACTTTGTGTTCTTTTTACACATACACTCACACAGACACACACACATAGACACACCCTAGCAGAATTTCTAGAAGGCTTCTGAATTCTTGTCCTTTTTACTCATACACACACAGACACGCTTGTAGAATCTGTGGAGGGCTTCTGACTTCATGTCCTTTTTACACACACACACAAGCACACACACACAATCCCTCCCTCTCACAATCATTCCTTTGCAGAAACCCTAGAAGGCTTTTGACTTCGTGTCCTTTATACACACACATACACACACACACACACACACACACACATACACCCTTGCAGAATCTCTTGAGAGCTTCTTACTAGGTGTCCTTTTCACAAACACACACACACACACATACACTTGTAGAATCTCTGGAGGACTTCTGATTTCATGTCCTTATTACACACACACACACACACACACACACTCCCTCACTCTCACTCTGGAGGACTTCTGATTTCATGTCCTTTTTACACACACACACACACACACACACACACATAAACTTTTGCAGAATAAATAGTCGGCTTCTGACTTGGTGTCCTTTTTACACACACGCACACAGACACATACACACACACAAAGACATACTCTTGCAGGATCTCTAGAGTGCTTCTGACTTGGTGTCCTTTATACACACACACGAACATACACCCTTCCAGAACTCTACAAGGATTCTGACTTCATGTCCTTTTTACAAACACACACACACACACACATACAAACACACCATTGCAGAATCAATAGAGGGCTTCTGACTTCATGTCCTTTTTACACACACACACACACACACACCCTTACAGAACCTCTGGAGGGCTTCTGATTTCATGTCCTTTTTACACACACACACACACACTTTTGCAGAATCAATAGTCGGCTTCTGACTTCGTGTCCTTTTTACAAACACCCTCACACACACGCCCTTGCAGAATTTCTAGAAGGCTTCTGACTTTGTGACCTTATTAAACACTCACTCACTCACACACATAAAACCTTGCAGAATCTCTTGAGAGCTTCATACTTGGTCTCCTTTTTACAAACACACACACACATCATGGCAGAATCTCTAGATGGCTTCTGACTTCAGGATCTTTTTACACACACAAACACACACACCTTTGCAGAAACTATGGAGTGTTTCTGACTTCATGTGTCCTTTTTACACACATTCACACACACACACACCCTTGCAGAATCTCTTGAGGGCTTCTGACGTCATGTCCTTTTAAAACACACACACACTTGCATAATCTCTGGAGGGCTTCTGACTTCGTGTCCTTTTTACACACACTCACACACACACGCTCCCTCACACTGATACTCATACCTTTGGAAAATTCCTAGAGGGCTTCTGACTTCCTGTCCTTTTTACACACACACACACACACACAAGCACACACACACAATCCCTCCCTCTCACAATCATTCCTTTGCAGAAACCCTAGAAGGCTTTTGACTTCGTGTCCTTTATACACACACACACACACACATACACCCTTGCAGAATCTCTTGAGAGCTTCTTACTAGGTGTCCTTTTCACAAACACACACACACATACACTTGTAGAATCTCTGGAGGACTTCTGATTTCATGTCCTTATTACACACACACACACACTCCCTCACTCTCACTCTGGAGGACTTCTGATTTCATGTCCTTTTTACACACACACACACACACACACACACATAAACTTTTGCAGAATCAATAGTCGGCTTCTGACTTGGTGTCCTTTTTACACACACACACACACAGACACATACACACACCTGTGCAGAATCTGTGGAGGACTTCTAACAACATGTCCTTTTTACACACACACACACACACACACACACAAAGACATACTCTTGCAGGATCTCTAGAGTGCTTCTGACTTGGTGTCCTTTATACACACACACGAGCATACACCCTTCCAGAACTCTACAAGGATTCTGACTTCATGTCCTTTTTAACAAACACACACACACACACACAAACACACCATTGCAGAATCAATAGAGGGCTTCTGACTTCATGTCCTTTTTACACACACACACACACACACACACACCCTTACAGAACCTCTGGAGGGCTTCTGATTTCATGTCCTTTTTACACACACACACACACACACACACACACACACACTTAAATGCATCCTTGCAGAATCGCAGGAATTCATCTCACGTCATGTAATTTATACACACACACATACACACTCAAACTCATTCCTTTGCAAAATCACTTGAGGGTTTCTTACTTCGTGTTCTTTTTACAAACATTTTCACACACACAGACACACCGTTGCAGGATATCTAGAGGGCTTCTGACTTCATGTCCTTTTTACACACACGCACACAGACACACATACACACACCTGTGCAGAATCTCTGGAGGACTTCTGATTTCATGTCCTTATTACACACACACACACACACACACACACATACACACACTTTTGCAGAATCAATAGTCGGCTTCTGACTTCGTGTCCTTTTTACAAACACCCCCACACACACACGCCCTTGCAGAATTTCTAGAGGGCTTCTGACTTTGTGACCTTATTACACACGCACACACTCACACACATAAAACCTTGCAGAATCTCTTGAGAGCTTCATACTTGGTCTCCTTTTTACAAACACACACACACATCATGGTAGAATCTCTACATGGCATCTGACTTCAGGATCTTTTTACACACACACACACACACACACACACACACACCTTTGCAGAAACTATGGAGTGTTTCTGACTTCATGTGTCCTTTTTACACACACTCTCACACACACACACCATTTCAGAATCTCTTGAGGGCTTCTGACGTCATGTCCTTGTTACACACACACACACACACACACACACACTTGCATAATCTCTGGGGGTCTGACTTCGTGTCCTTTTTACACACACACACACTCACACACACACGCTCCCTCACACTGATCCTCATACCTTTGGAAAATTCCTAGAGGGCTTCTGACTTCCTTATCTTTTTACACACACACACACACACATCCTTGCAGAATTCCTGGATGGATTCTTACTTTGTGTCATTTTTAAACACACACACACACACACACACACACACACACCCCAAACTCATTTTCTTGCCAAATCTCTGCAGTCCTTCTGACTTCTTGTCCTTTTTAAACACACACACACACACACACAAATACACTTGTAGAATCTCTAGAGGACTTCTGATTTCATGTCCTTATTACACACACACACACACATTCCCTCACTCTCACTCTGGAGGACTTCTGATTTCATGTCCTTTTTACACACACACACACACTCTTTTGCAGAATCAATAGTCGGCTTCTGACTTGGTGTCCTTTTTACACACACGCACACAGACACATACACACACCTGTGCAGAATCTGTGGAGGACTTCTAACAACATGTCCTTTTTACACACACACACACACACAAAGACATACTCTTGCAGGATCTCTAGAGTGCTTGTGACTTGGTGTCCTTTATACACACACACGCACATACATCCTTCCAGATCTCTACAAGGATTCTGACTTCATGTCATTTTTACACACACACACACACACACACAAAACACACCATTGCAGAATCAATAGAGGGCTTCTGACTTCATGTCCTCTTTACACACACACACACACACACACACACACACACACACACACACCCTTACAGAACCTCTGGAGGACTTCTGATTTCATGTCCTTTTTACACACACACACACACACACTTTTGCAGAATCAATAGTCGGCTTCTGACTTCGTGTCCTTTTTACAAACACCCACACACACACACGCCTTTGCAGAATTTCTAGAGGGCTTCTGACTTTGTGATCTTATTACACACGCACACACTCACACACATAAAACCTTGCAGAATCTCTTGAGAGCTTCATACTTGGTCTCCTTTTTACAAACACACACACACATCATGGCTTCTGACTTCAGGATCTTTTTACACACACACACCTTTGCAGAAACTATGGAGTGTTTCTGACTTCATGTGTCCTTTTTACACACACTCACACACACACACACCATTGCAGAATATCTTGAGGGCTTCTGATGTCATGTCCTTGTTACACACACACACACACACACTTGCATAATCTCTGGGGTCTGACTTCCTGTCCTTTTTACACACACACACACACTCACACACACACCCTCCCTCACACTGATACTCATTCCTTTATTAAATTCCTAGAGGGCTTCTGACTTCCTTACCTTTTTACCTACACACACACACACACACACACACACACACATCCTTGCAGAATTCCTGGATGGATTCTTACTTTGTGTCATTTTTGAACACACACACACAAACACACTCACACACACACACACACACACACACCCTTGCAGAATATCTAGAGGGTTTCTGAATGTGTGTCCGTTTTACACACACACACACACACACACACACACCCTTACAGAACCTCTGGACGGCTTCAGAGTCCATGTCCTCTTTACACACACACACACACACACACACATTTTGCAGAATCAATAGTCGGCTTCTGACTTAGTGTCCTTTTTACACACGCACACAGACACGCATACACACACCTGTGCAGAATCTGTGGAGGACTTCTAACAACATGTCCTTTTTACACACACACACACACACAAACACACCATTGAAGAATCAATAGAGGGCTTCTGACTTCATGTCCTTTTTACACACACACACACACACACACACACACACACCCTTATAGAACCTCTGGAGGGCTTCTGATTTCATGTCCTTTTTACACACACACACACACACACACTTTTGCAGAATCAATAGTCGGCTTCTGATTTCGTGTCCTTTTTACAAACACCCCCCCACACACACGCCCTTGCAGAATTTCTAGAGGGCTTCTGACTTTGTGACCTTATTACACACGCACACACTCACACACATAAAACCTTGCAGAATCTCTTGAGAGCTTCATACTTGGTCTCCTTTTTACAAACACACACACTCATCATGGCAGAATCTCTAGATGGCTTCTGACTTCAGGATCTTTTTACACACACACACACACACACACACACACACACACAGCTTTGCAGAAACTATGGAGTGTTTCTGACTTCATGTGTCCTTTTTACACACACTCACACACACACACACCATTGCAGAATCTCTTGAGGGCTTCTGATGTCATGTCCTTGTTACACACACACACACACTTGCATAATCTCTGGGGGTCTGACTTCGTGTCCTTTTTACACACACACACTCACTCACACACACACCCGCCCTCACACTGATACTCATACCTTTATTAAATCCTAGAGGGCTTCTGACTAACTTACCTTTTTACCCACACACACACACACACACACACACACACACACATCCTTGCAGAATTCCTGGATGGATTCTTACTTTGTTTCATTTTTGAACACACACACGCACACACACGCACACACACACACTCTTGCAGAATATCTAGAGGGTTTCTGAATGTGTATCCGTTTTACACGCACACACACACACAAACACACACCCTTACAGAACCTCTGGACGGCTTCACACTCCATGTCCTTTTTACACACACACACGTTTTGCAGAATCAATAGTCGGCTTCTGACTTAGTGTCCTTTTTACACACACGCACACAGACACACATACACACACCTGTGCAGAATCTGTGGAGGACTTCTAACAACATGTCCTTTTTACACACACACACACACACACACACAAACACACCATTGCAGAATCAATAGAGGGCTTCTGACTTCATGTCCTTTTTACACACACACACACACACACACCCTTACAGAACCTCTGGAGGGCTTCTGATTTCATGTCCTTTTTACACACACACACACACTTTTGCAGAATCAATAGTCGGCTTCTGACTTCGTGTCCTTTTTACAAACACCCCCCCACACACACGCCCTTGCAGAATTTCTAGAGGGCTTCTGACTTTGTGACCTTATTACACACGCACACTCACACACATAAAACCTTGCAGAATCTCTTGAGAGCTTCATACTTGGTCTCCTTTTTACAAACACACACACTCATCATGGCAGAATCTCTAGATGGCTTCTGACTTCAGGATCTTTTTACACACACACACACACACACACAGCTTTGCAGAAACTATGGAGTGTTTCTGACTTCATGTGTCCTTTTTACACACACTCACACACACACACACACACCATTGCAGAATCTCTTGAAGGCTTCTGATGTCATGTCCTTGTTACACACACACACACACTTGCATAATCTCTGGGGGTCTGACTTCGTGTCCTTTTTACACACACACACTCACTCACACACACACCCGCCCTCACACTGATACTCATACCTTTATTAAATCCTAGAGGGCTTCTGACTAACTTACCTTTTTACCCACACACACACACACACACACACACACACACATCCTTTGCTAATTCCTGGATGGATTCTTACTTTGTTTCATTTTTGAACACACACACGCACACACACGCACACACACACACTCTTGCAGAATATCTAGAGGGTTTCTGAATGTGTATCCGTTTTACACGCACACACACACACAAACACACACCCTTACAGAACCTCTGGACGGCTTCACACTCCATGTCCTTTTTACACACACACACTTTTTGCAGAATCAATAGTCGGCTTCTGACTTAGTGTCCTTTTTACACACACGCACACAGACACACATACACACACCTGTGCAGAATCTGTGGAGGACTTCTAACAACATGTCCTTTTTACACACACACACACACACACACAAACACACCATTGCAGAATCAATAGAGGGCTTCTGACTTCATGTCCTTTTTACACACACACACACACACACACCCTTACAGAACCTCTGGAGGGCTTCTGATTTCATGTCCTTTTTACACACACACACACACTTTTGCAGAATCAATAGTCGGCTTCTGACTTCGTGTCCTTTTTACAAACACCCCCCCACACACACGCCCTTGCAGAATTTCTAGAGGGCTTCTGACTTTGTGACCTTATTACACACGCACACTCACACACATAAAACCTTGCAGAATCTCTTGAGAGCTTCATACTTGGTCTCCTTTTTACAAACACACACACTCATCATGGCAGAATCTCTAGATGGCTTCTGACTTCAGGATCTTTTTACACACACACACACACACACACAGCTTTGCAGAAACTATGGAGTGTTTCTGATACCATGTGTCCTTTTTACACACACTCACACACACACACACACCATTGCAGAATCTCTTGAGGGCTTCTGATGTCATGTCCTTGTTACACACACACACACACTTGCATAATCTCTGGGGGTCTGACTTCGTGTCCTTTTTACACACACACACTCACTCACACACACACCCGCCCTCACACTGATACTCATACCTTTATTAAATCCTAGAGGGCTTCTGACTAACTTACCTTTTTACCCACACACACACACACACACACACACACACACACACAGACACATCCTTGCAGAATTCCTGGATGGATTCTTACTTTGTTTCATTTTTGAACACACACACGCACACACACGCACACACACACACTCTTGCAGAATATCTAGAGGGTTTCTGAATGTGTATCCGTTTTACACACACACACACACACACCCTTACAGAACCTCTGGACGGCTTCACACTCCATGTCCTTTTTACACACACACACTTTTTGCAGAATCAATAGTCGGCTTCTGACTTAGTGTCCTTTTTACACACACGCACACAGACACACATACACACACCTGTGCAGAATCTGTGGAGGACTTCTAACAACATGTCCTTTTTACACACACACACACACACAAACACACCATTGCAGAATCAATAGAGGGCTTCTGACTTCATGTCCTTTTTACACACACACACACACACACCCTTACAGAACCTCTGGAGGGCTTCTGATTTCATGTCCTTTTTACACACACACACACACACACACACTTTTGCAGAATCAATAATCGGCTTCTGACTTCGTGTCCTTTTTACAAACACCCCCACACACACTCCCTTGCAGAATTTCTAGAGGGCTTCTGAATTTGTGACCTTATTACACACGCACACTCACACACATAAAACCTTGCAGAATCTCTTGAGAGCTTCATACTTGGTCTCCTTTTTACAAACACACACACACATCATGGCAGAATCTCTAGATGGCTTCTGACTTCAGGATCTTTTTACACACACACACACACACACACACACACACCTTTGCAGAAACTATGGAGTGTTTCTGACTTCATGTGTCCTTTTTACACACACTCACACACACACACCCTTGCAGAATCTCTTGAGGGCTTCTGACGTCATGTCCTTGTTACACACACACACACACACACTTGCATAATCTCTGGGGGTCTGACTTCGTGTCCTTTTTACACACACACACACACTCACACACACACCCTCCCTCACACTGATACTCATTCCTTTATTAAATTCCTAGAGGGCTTCTGACTTCCTTACCTTTTTACCTACACACACACACACACACACACACACACATCCTTGCAGAATTCCTGGATGGATTCTTACTTTGTGTCATTTTTGAACACACACACACAAACACACTCTCTCTCTCACACACACGCACACACCCTTGCAGAATATCTAGAGGGTTTCTGAATGTGTGTCCGTTTTACACACACACACACACACACACAACCTTATAGAACCTCTGGACTGCTTCAGAGTCCATGTCCTTTTTACACACACACACACACACACACACACACACATTTTGCAGAATCAATAGTCGGCTTCTGACTTAGTGTCCTTTTTACACACGCACACAGACACACATACACACACCTGTGCAGAATCTGTGGAGGACTTCTAACAACATGTCCTTTTTACACACACACACACACACAAACACACCATTGAAGAATCAATAGAGGGCTTCTGACTTCATGTCCTTTTTAC
Organism: Tenrec ecaudatus; assembly: GCF_050624435.1. Taxonomy (NCBI): domain Eukaryota; kingdom Metazoa; phylum Chordata; class Mammalia; order Afrosoricida; family Tenrecidae; genus Tenrec; species Tenrec ecaudatus. The sequence goes on along the minus strand of NC_134533.1, from coordinate 132,719,328 downwards.
ACACACACACACACACACACACCCTTACAG
>NC_134533.1:132706798-132714298 GCF_050624435.1 Tenrec ecaudatus | reverse complement strand
TACACACACACACACACACACACTTGCATAATCTCTGGGGGTCTTACTTCGTGTCCTTTTTACACACACTCACACACACACACCCTTGCAGAATCTCTTGAGGGCTTCTGACGTCATGTCCTTGTTACACACACACACACACACTTGCATAATCTCTGGTGGTCTGACTTCGTGTCCTTTTTACACACACACACACTCACACACACACCCTCCCTCACACTGATACTCATACCTTTGGAAAATTCCTAGAGGGCTTCTGACTTACTTACCTTTTTACCCCCCCCCACACACACACATCCATGCAGAATTCCTGGATGGATTCTTACTTTGTGTCATTTTTCAACACCCACACACACACACACACACACCCTTGCAGAATATCTAGAGGGTTTCTGAATTTGTGTCCGTTTTACACACACACACACACCCACACACACACCCACACCCTTACAAAACCTCTGGACGGCTTCTGACTCCATGTCCTTTTTACACACACACACACACACTTTTTGCAGAATCAATAGTCGGCTTCTGACTTAGTGTCCTTTTTACACACACGCACACAGACACATACACACACCTGTGCAGAATCTGTGGAGGACTTCTAACAACATGTCTTTTTACACACACACACACACACACAAACACAACATTGAAGAATCAATAGAGGGCTTCTGACTTCATGTCCTTTTTACACACACACACCCTTACAGAACCTCTGGAGGGCTTCTGATTTCATGTCCTTTTTACACACACACACACACACACTTTTGCAGAATGAATAGTCGGCTTCTGACTTCGTGTCCTTTTTACAAACACCCCCACACACACACGCCCTTGCAGAATTTCTAGAGGGCTTCTGACTTTGTAACCTTATTACACACGCACACACTCACACACATAAAACCTTGCAGAATCTCTTGAGAGCTTCATACTTGGTCTCCTTTTTACAAACACACACACACATCATGGCAGAATCTCTAGATGGCTTCTGACTTCAGGATCTTTTTACACACACACACACACACACACACACACACACACACACACACCTTTGCAGAAACTATGGAGTGTTTCTGACTTCATGTGTCCTTTTTACACACACTCTCACACACATACACCTTTGCAGAATCTCTTGAGGGCTTCTGACATCATGTCCTTGTTACACACACACACCACACACACACTTGCATAATCTCTGGGGGTCTGGCTTCGTGTCCTTTTTACACACACACACACACTCACACACACACCCTCCCTCACACTGATCCTCATACCTTTGGAAAATACCTAGAGGGCTTTTGACTTCCTTACCTATTTACACACACACACACACACACACACATCCTTGCAGAATTCCTGGAACGATTCTTACTTTGTTTCATTTTTAAACACACACACACACACACACACACACAACCCAAACTCATTTTCTTGCCAAATCTCTGCAGTCCTTCTGACTTCGTGTCCTTTTTAAACACACACACACACACACACAAATACACTTGTAGAATCTCTGGAGGATTTCTGATTTCATGTCCTTATTACACACACACAAACACATTCCCTCACTCTCACTCTGGAGGACTTCTGATTTCATGTCCTTTTTACACACACACACACACACACCCTTACAGAACCTCTGGACGGCTTCAGACTCCATGTCCTTTTTACACACACACACACACATATACACTTTTGCAGAATCAAGAGTCGGCTTCTGACTTGGTGTCCTTTTTACACACACGCACACAGACACATACACACACCTGAGCAGAATCTGTGGAGGACTTCTAACAACATGTCCTTTTTACACACACACACACACACACAAAAACATACTCTTGCAGGATCTCTAGAGTGCTTGTGACTTGGTGTCCTTTATACACACGCAGGCACATACATCCTTCCAGAACTCTACAAGGATTCTGACTTCATGTCCTTTTTACACACACACACACACACAAACACACACAAACACCATTGCAGAATCAATAGAGGGCTTCTGACTTCATGTCCTTTTTACACACACACACACACACACACAACCTTACAGAACCTCTGGAGGGCTTCTGATTTCATGTCTTTTTACACACACACACAAACACAAACACACTTTTGCAGAATCAATAGTCGGCTTCTGACTTCGTGTCCTTTTTACAAACACCCACACACACACGCCCTTGCAGAATTTCTAGAGGGCTTCTGAATTTGACCTTATTACACACGCACACACTCACACACATAAAACCTTGCAGAATCTCTTGAGAGCTTCATACTTGGTCTCCTTTTTACAAATACACACACACATCATGGCAGAATCTCTAGATGGCTTCTGACTTCAGGATCTTTTTACACACACACACACACACACACACACACCTTTGCAGAAACTATGGAGTGTTTCTGACTTCATGTGTCCTTTTTACACACACTCACACACAAACACACCCTTGCAGAATCTCCTGAGTGCTTCTGAGGTCATGTCCTTGTTACACACACACACACCCACACACACACACACACACACACACACCTTTCCAGAATCTCTAGAGGGTTTCTGACTTTTTTCTTTTACGCACACACACACACCTTTGCAGAAACTATGGAGTGTTTCTGACTTCATGTGTCCTTTTTTCACACCCCCACACACACGCCCTTGCAGAATTTCTAGAGGGCTTCTGATTTTGTGACCTTATTACACACGCACACACTCACACACATAAAACCTTGCAGAATCTCTTGAGAGCTTCATACTTGGTCTCCTTTTTACAAACACACACACACATCATGGCAGAATATCTAATTGGCTTCTGACTTCAGGATCTTTTTACACACACACACACACACACACACACACACACACACACCTTTGCAGAAACTATGGAGTGTTTCTGACTTCATGTGTCCTTTTTGCACACACTCACACAAACACACACCCTTGCAGAATCTCTTCAGGGCTTCTGACGTCATGTCCTTGTTACACACACACACACACACACACTTGCATAATCTCTGGGGGTCTGACTTCGTGTCCTTTTTACACACACACACACTCACACACACACCCTCCCTCACACTGATACTCATACCTTTGGAAAATTCCTAGAGGGCTTCTGACTTCCTTACCTTTTTACACACACACACACACACACACACATCCTTGCAGAATTCCTGGATGGATTCTTACTTTGTGTCATTTTTAAACACACACACACACACCCTTGCAGAATATCTAGAGGGTTACTGTATTTGTGTCCGTTTTACACACACAAACCCACACCCACACACACACCCACACCCTTACAGAACCACTGGACGGCTTCAGACTCCATGTCCTTTTTACACACACACACAGTTTTTGCAGAATCAATAGTTGGCTTCTGACTTAGTGTCCTTTTTACACACATGCACACAGACACACATACACACACCTGTGCAGAATCTGTGGAGGACTTCTAACAACATGTCCTTTTTACACACACACACACACACACACACACAAACACACCATTGAAGAATCAATAGAGGGCTTCTGACTTCATGTCCTTTTTACACACACACACACACACACACCCTTACAGAACCTCTGGAGGGCTTCTAATTTCATGTCCTTTTTACACACACACACACACACACACAAAACACACCATTGCAGAATCAATAGAGGGCTTCTGACTTCATGTCCTTTTTACACACACACACACAAAACACACCATTGCAGAATCAATAGAGGGCTTCTGACTTCATGTCCTTTTTACACACACACACACACACACACTTTTGCAGAATCAATAGTCGGCTTCTGACTTCGTGTCCTTTTTACAAACACCCACACACACACGCCCTTGCAGAATTTATAGAGGGCTTCTGAATTTGACCTTATTACACACGCACACACTCACACACATAAAACCTTGCAGAATCTCTTGAGAGCTTCATACTTGGTCTCCTTTTTACAAATACACACACACATAATGGCAGAATCTCTAGATGGCTTCTGACTTCAGGATCTTTTTACACACACACACACACACACACACACACACACCTTTGCAGAAACTATGGAGTGTTTCTGACTTCATGTGTCCTTTTTACACACACTCACACACAAACACACCCTTGCAGAATCTCCTGAGTGCTTCTGAGGTCATGTCCTTGTTACACACACACACACACACACACACACACTTGCATAATCTCTGGAGGGCTTCTGACTTCGTGTCCTTTTTACACACACACACACACACTCACACACACACCCTCCCTCACACTGATAATCATACCTTTGGAAAATTCCTAGAGGGCTTCTGACTTCCTGTACTTTTTACAAAAACACATACACACCCCCACACACACATCCTTGCAGAATTCCTGGATGGCTTCTTACTTTGTGTCATTTTTAAACACACACACACACACACACACACAGTTGCAGAAACTCTAGAGGGCTTCGGATTCGTGTTATTTTTACGCACGCACACACACACACATACACACATGCACGCACCCTTGCAAAATCTCTGGAATGCTTCTGACTTCGTGTTCTTTTTACACACACACACACACACACTCATACACATAAAACCTTGCAGAATCTCTTGAGAGCTTCGTACTTGGTGTCCTTTTTGCACACACACACACACACACACACACACACATACATGCATCCTTGCAGAATCTCAGGAATTCATCTCACGTCATGTAATTTATACACACACACACATACACACTCAAACTCATTTCCTTTGCAAAATCACTTGAGGGTTTCTTACTTCGTGTTCTTTTTACAAAAATACTCATACACACAGACACACCCTTGCAGGATCTCTAGAGGGCTTCTGACGTGGTGTCCTTTTTACACACTCGCACACAGACACACATACACACACCTGTGCAGAATCTCTGGAGGACTTCTAACAACATGTCGTTTATAAACACACACACACACATCCCTTGCAGAATCTCTAGAGGGATTCAGACTTCGTGTCCTTTTTACACACACACACATCCTTGCAGAAACTCTACAGCGATTCTAAATTCCTATTCTTTTACACATGCACACACACACTCACACGCTTGCAGAATGCCTGCAGGGATTCTGTCTTCATATCCTTTTTATACACACACAAACAGACACACAACCTTGCACAATCTCTAGAGTCTTATTGATTTCTTGTCCTTTTTACACACACACACACACACACGCACTCCCTTCCAGAATCTGTAGAGGGTTTCTGACTTTTTTTTCTTTTACACACACATACACACGCACCTTTGCAGAAACTATGGAGTGTTTCTGACTTCAGTGTCCTTTTTACATACACACACACACAAACACACCATTGAAGAATCAATAGAGGGCTTCTGACTTCATGTCCTTTTTACACACACACACACCCTTACAGAACCTCTGGAGGGCTTCTGATTTCATGTCCTTTTTACACACACACACACACACACACACACTTATGCAGAATCAATAGTCGGCTTCTGACTTCGTGTCCTTTTTACAAACACCCACACACACACACGACCTTGCAGAATTTCTAGAGGGCTTCTGACTTTGTGACCTTATTACACACGCACACACTCACACACATAAAACCTTGCAGAATCTCTTGAGAGCTTCATACGTGGTCTTCTTTTTACAAACACACACACACATCATGGCAGAATCTCTAGATGGCTTCTGACTTCAGGATCTTTTTACACACACACACACACACACACCTTTTCAGAAACTATGGAGTGTTTCTGACTTCATGTGTCCTTTTTTCACACCCCCACACACACGCCCTTGCAGAATTTCTAGAGGGCTTCTGAATTTGTGACCTTATTACACACGCACACACTCACACACATAAAACCTTGCAGAATCTCTTGAGAGCTTCATACTTGGTCTCATTTTTATAAACACACACACACACACATCATGGCAGAATATCTAAATGGCTTCTGACTTCAGGATCTTTTTACACACACACACACACACACACACACACCTTTGCAGAAACTATGGAGTGTTTCTGACTTCATGTGTCCTTTTTACACACACTCACACACACACACACCCTTGCAGAATCTCTTCAGGGCTTCTGACGTCATGTCCTTGTTACACACACACACACACACACACACACTTGCATAATCTCTGGGGGTCTGACTTCGTGTCCTTTTTACACACACACACACTCACACACACACCCTCCCTCACACTGATACTCATACCTTTGGAAAATTCCTAGAGGGCTTCTGACTTCCTTACCTTTTTACACACACACACACACACACACACATCCTTGCAGAATTCCTGGATGGATTCTTACTTTGTGTCATTTTTAAACACACACACACACACACACACACCCTTGCAGAATATCTAGAGGGTTACTGTATTTGTGTCCGTTTTACACACACAAACCCACACCCACACACACACCCACACCCTTACAGAACCTCTGGACGGCTTCAGACTCCATGTCCTTTTTACACACACACACACAGTTTTTGCAGAATCAATAGTTGGCTTCTGACTTAGTGTCCTTTTTACACACACGCACACAGACACACATACACACACCTGTGCAGAATCTGTGGAGGACTTCTAACAACATGTCCTTTTTACACACACACACACACACACACACAAACACACCATTGAAGAATCAATAGAGGGCTTCTAACTTCATGTCCTTTTTACACACACACACACACACACCCTTACAGAACCTCTGGAGGGCTTCTAATTTCATGTCCTTTTTACACACACACACACACACACACACAAAACACACCATTGCAGAATCAATAGAGGGCTTCTGACTTCATGTCCTTTTTACACACACACACACAAAACACACCATTGCAGAATCAATAGAGGGCTTCTGACTTCATGTCCTTTTTACACACACACACACACTTTTGCAGAATCAATAGTCGGCTTCTGACTTCGTGTCCTTTTTACAAACACACACACACACATGCCCTTGCAGAATTTCTAGAGGGCTTCTGAATTTGACCTTATTACACACGCACACACTCACACACATAAAACCTTGCAGAATCTCTTGAGAGCTTCATACTTGGTCTCCTTTTTACAAGTACACACACACATAATGGCAGAATCTCTAGATGGCTTCTGACTTCAGGATCTTTTTACACACACACACACACACACACACCTTTGCAGAAACTATGGAGTGTTTCTGACTTCATGTGTCCTTTTTACACACACTCACACACAAACACACCCTTGCAGAATCTCCTGAGTGCTTCTGAGGTCATGTCCTTGTTACACACACACACACACACACACTTGCATAATCTCTGGAGGGCTTCTGACTTCGTGTCCTTTTTACACACACACACACACACTCACACACACACCCTCCCTCACACTGATAATCATACCTTTGGAAAATTCCTAGAGGGCTTCTGACTTCCTGTACTTTTTACACAAACACATACACACCCACACACACACATCCTTGCAGAATT